>NC_139625.1:2845284-2875284 GCF_964638095.1 Poromitra crassiceps
GAAACACTGCTCCTAGTGAAATGTTTTATGCTCACTCACTGTTCAGGTCACCGGGTGGCTTGGTTCCAGCCTTAAAACCCGTTATATACGTTTTTTTAATATGTGTGGAGAAAATGAATGAGAAACTCACTTCCGGGGCAAGAGATGTCACGTGACTGTTGAGCTCTATAAGGAACAGGCTGAGGGAACACATCGCTCCTTCATAAGGAACGTTGTTGCATTTCATTAGGGACAAGATTCATCACAGCAAAGCAAACAAGAGATTACATTGGAGGAATGCTGCACTATCCTCAGCATTGTCACACACACACACGCACACACACACACACGCGCACGCACGCACACGCACACGCACACACACACACGCAGGAAAAGACACACTCAGCGCTGATACACACACGGCACAAAGCAAACACAAGCTGAGAGAGCTGATTCAGGAGACAAAGCCTGGCATCAAGGACGATCATGCTGGGTGATTGCTCATCATTGTTGCCTTCCAAATGAAGCATTACTGTGTCAATGGCAAGATGGCACAACCCTGTCCCCGTGTGGGACGCACACAGACCCATCTAACAGGTCACAACCCTGTCCCCGTGTGGGACGCACACAGACCCCTCCAACAGGTCACAACCCTGTCCCCGTGTGGGACGCACACAGACCCATCTAACAGGTCACAACCCTGTCCCCGTGTGGGACGCACACAGACCCATCTAACAGGTCACAACCCTGTCCCCGTGTGGGACGCACACAGACCCATCTAACACAGGTCACAACCCTGTCCCCGTGTGGGACACACACAGACCCATCTAACAGGTCACAACCCTGTCCCCGTGTGGGACGCACACAGACGCATCTAACACAGGTCACAACCCTGTCCCCGTGTGGGACGCACACAGACCCATCTAACAGGTCACAACCCTGTCCGCGTGTGGGACGCACACAGACCCATCTAACACAGGTCACAACCCTGTCCCCGTGTGGGACGCACACAGACCCATCTAACAGGTCACAAACCTGTCCCCGTGTGGGACGCACACAGACCCATCTAACAGGTCACAACCCTGTCCCCGTGTGGGACGCACACAGACCCATCTAACAGGTCACAACCCTGTCCCCGTGTGGGACGCACACAGACCCATCTAACAGGTCACAACCCTGTCCCCGTGTGGGACGCACACAGACCCATCTAACAGGTCACAACCCTGTCCCCGTGTGGGACGCACACAGACCCATCTAACAGGTCACAACCCTGTCCCCGTGTGGGACGCACACAGACCCATCTAACAGGTCACAACCCTGTCCCCGTGTGGGACGCACACAGACCCATCTAACAGGTCACAAACCTGTCCCCGTGTGGGACGCACACAGACCCATCTAACAGGTCACAACCCTGTCCCCGTGTGGGACGCACACAGACCCATCTAACAGGTCACAACCCTGTCCCCGTGTGGGACGCACACAGACCCATCTAACAGGTCACAACCCTGTCCCCGTGTGGGACGCACACAGACCCATCTAACACAGGTCACAACCCTGTCCCCGTGTGGGACGCACACAGACCCATCTAACACAGGTCACAACCCTGTCCCCGTGTGGGACGCACACAGACCCATCTAACAGGTCACAACCCTGTCCCCGTGTGGGACGCACACAGACCCATCTAACACAGGTCACAACCCTGTCCCCGTGTGGGACGCACACAGACCCATCTAACACAGGTCACAACCCTGTCCCCGTGTGGGACGCACACAGACCCATCTAACACAGGTCACAACCCTGTCCCCGTGTGGGACGCACACAGACCCATCTAACACAGGTCACAACCCTGTCCCCGTGTGGGACGCACACAGACCCATCTAACACAGGTCACAACCCTGTCCCCGTGTGGGACGCACACAGACCCATCTAACAGGTCACAACCCTGTCCCCGTGTGGGACGCACACAGACCCATCTAACACAGGTCACAACCCTGTCCCCGTGTGGGACGCACACAGACCCATCTAACAGGTCACAACCCTGTCCCCGTGTGGGACGCACACAGACCCATCTAACAGGTCACAACCCTGTCCCCGTGTGGGACGCACACAGACCCCTCTAACAGGTCACAACCCTGTCCCCGTGTGGGACGCACACAGACCCATCTAACACAGGTCACAACCCTGTCCCCGTGTGGGACGCACACAGACCCATCTAACAGGTCACAACCCTGTCCCCGTGTGGGACGCACACAGACCCCTCTAACAGGTCACAACCCTGTCCCCGTGTGGGACGCACACAGACCCATCTAACAGGTCACAACCCTGTCCCCGTGTGGGACGCACACAGACCCATCTAACAGGTCACAACCCTGTCCCCGTGTGGGACGCACACAGACCCCTCTAACAGGTCACAACCCTGTCCCCGTGTGGGACGCACACAGACCCCTCTAACAGGTCACAACCCTGTCCCCGTGTGGGACGCACACAGACCCATCTAACAGGTCACAACCCTGTCCCCGTGTGGGACGCACACAGACCTATCTAACACAGGTCACAACCCTGTCCCCGTGTGGGACGCACACAGACCCATCTAACAGGTCACAACCCTGTCCCCGTGTGGGACGCACACAGACCCATCTAACACAGGTCACAACCCTGTCCCCGTGTGAGACACACACAGAGCCATCTAACACAGGTCACAACCCTGTCCCCGTGTGGGACACACACAGACCCATCTAACAGGTCACAACCCTGTCCCCGTGTGGGACGCACACAGACCTATCTAACACAGGTCACAACCCTGTCCCCGTGTGAGACACACACAGAGCCATCTAACACAGGTCACAACCCTGTCCCCGTGTGGGACGCACACAGACCCATCTAACAGGTCACAACCCTGTCCCCGTGTGGGACGCACACAGACCCATCTAACAGGTCACAACCCTGTCCCCGTGTGGGACGCACACAGACCCATCTAACAGGTCACAACCCTGTCCCCGTGTGGGACACACACAGACCCCTCTAACAGGTCACAACCCTGTCCCCGTGTGGGACGCACACAGACCCATCTAACAGGTCACAACCCTGTCCCCGTGTGGGACACACACAGACCCCTCTAACAGGTCACAACCCTGTCCCCGTGTGGGACGCACACAGACCCATCTAACAGGTCACAACCCTGTCCCCGTGTGGGACGCACACAGACCCATCTAACAGGTCACAAACCTGTCCCCGTGTGGGACGCACACAGACCCATCTAACAGGTCACAACCCTGTCCCCGTGTGGGACGCACACAGACCCATCTAACAGGTCACAACCCTGTCCCCGTGTGGGACGCACACAGACCCATCTAACAGGTCACAACCCTGTCCCCGTGTGGGACACACACAGACCCCTCTAACAGGTCACAACCCTGTCCCCGTGTGGGACGCACACAGACCCATCTAACAGGTCACAACCCTGTCCCCGTGTGGGACGCACACAGACCCATCTAACAGGTCACAACCCTGTCCCCGTGTGGGACGCACACAGACCCATCTAACAGGTCACAACCCTGTCCCCGTGTGGGATGCACACAGAGGACTGTGGGAACACTAACTGGGTTTCCATCCAAATGTATCGCATAATTCAAGCGAATTTTGTGAAAATCCGCAAAATAAAATGCGAATTTATGCATGTTTCCATTCAGTTTTGTTTAGCGAGTTTTGGGAGTCGGCAGGTTGAGCAGTCGGTGGCGCTTCTCGTCAGGAGGAGGCGTAACGTGCCTGTGTGCCTGTAAGAGATCTCTATCAGCGGAGACCTGCTTTGATTGAGTCATCACCCGGTGATGGTGATGATCACCGTCCTCATCGTCGTAAAGTCGCCTTCAAAGCATGATGTTAGATTATAACGAACTAGTTGTGTGGCTTAGCCTTCCCAAATGTTGAGGGTCGTTTTTTAGAATTTAATACATAGAATTGCGAACGTTACATTCAATTTCATTCAGACTGCCTGGCGCTAATCGCCACCATTTCCCCCTGGAGTAGCATGAAGCGGAAGTGAAGTCACATCTGGTACGTCATCGTTAATTCGCAAAATCTGTTTCCATTGCAAAAGTTCGCATCTTCCTACTGTCGATACGCTGATAAATCCACCCCCTCCAAGCGTAAAAACATTTATGCGATATTTCGACCTTTATTCGAATTTCTGGTGTTTCCATTCAAGTTTATATTCGCATTTTGGGTAAATGCGAATATCCAGAGGTGGATGGAAACCCAGTTAGTGTCCCAGGATGAAATGCTGGTGATATATCTAACTGTAGCCCCGCCCCCGACCGTACAGCACTGGCTGTCAGCCTATTGATCCACAGCTCTAACAACTGGAAAGAAGAGGGACAGAGTCGTGCTCTGTAACTGGCTGGGACAGCGTGTGTGTGTGTGTGTGCAGGCACGTGCACGTGTGTGTGTGTGTGCAGGCACGTGCATGTGTGTGTGTGTGTGTGTGTGAGCATGCGTCCATGCGTGTGTGTGTGAGTATCATGTGTCTGAGTCTGGCAGACCTAACAATGGTGAACAGAGAGGGACCCAGACGGAGAGCTGCTCCATTCAGCCACACTGAAGCCAGCAGCTGCATAGGGACACAACAGATCCATTCACGGCAGATAGACACAGATGTGGACACGCACACACCCTGGCCACACACTGCACAGTGGCCCCGTTGTGGCCCAGGAGATCAGAGGGGATGCCATGGCCCAGGAGATCAGAGGGGATGCCATGGCCCAGGAGATCAGAGGGGATGCCATGGCTGAGTAGATCAGAGGGGATGCCAAGGCCCAGGAGACCAGAGGGGATGCCATGGCTGAGTAGAGCAGAGGGCATTCTATGGCCCAGGAGATCAGAGGGGATGCCATGGCTGAGTAGATCAGATGGCATGCCATGGCCCAGGAGATCAGAGGGGATGCCATGGCTGAGTAGATCAGAGGGCATGCCATGGCCCAGGAGATCAGAGGGGGTGCCATGGCTGAGTAGATCAGAGGGCATGCCATGGCCCAGGAGATCAGAGGGGATGCCATGGCTGAGTAGATCAGAGGGCATGCCATGGCCCAGGAGATCAGAGGGGGTGCCATGGCTGAGTAGATCAGAGGGCATGCCATGGCCCAGGAGATCAGAGGGGATGCCATGGCTGAGTAGATCAGAGGGGATGCCATGGCTGAGTAGATCAGAGGGGGTGCCATGGCTGAGTAGATCAGAGGGGGTGCCATGGCACAGGAGATCAGAGGGGGTGCCATGGCACAGGAGATCAGAGGGGATGCCATGGCCCAGGAGATCAGAGGGGGTGCCATGGCCCAGGATATCAGAGGGGGTGCCATGGCACAGGAGATCAGAGGGGGTGCCATGGTCCAGGAGATCAGAGGGGATGCCATGGCACAGGAGATCAGAGGGGGTGCCATGGTCCAGGAGATCAGAGGGGGTGCCATGGCACAGGAGATCAGAGGGGATGCCATGGCCCAGGATATCAGAGGGGATGCCATGGCCCAGGATATCAGAGGGGGTGCCATGGTCCAGGAGATCAGAGGGGGTGCCATGGTCCAGGAGATCAGAGGGGGTGCCATGGCCCAGGATATCAGAGGGGGTGCCATGGCCCAGGATATCAGAGGGGGTGCCATGGTCCAGGAGATCAGAGGGGGTGCCATGGCACAGGAGATCAGGGGGGGTGCCATGGCACAGGAGATCAGGGGGGTGCCATGGCACAGGAGATCAGGGGGGGGTGCCATGGCACAGGAGATCAGAGGGGGTGCCATGGCACAGGAGATCAGAGGGGGTGCCATGGCACAGGAGATCAGAGGGGGTGCCATGGCACAGGAGATCAGGGGGGGTGCCATGGCACAGGAGATCAGAGGGGATGCCATGCAGGCTCAGTGAGTTATAGTGTGGGAGAGCCAACGGGAGATGTTACCACACAATAGTAAACAGCCCCCTGTGTCTTCTAGCACAGTGTTTCTCAACTTGTGGGTCGGGACCCAAAAGTGGGTCGCGGGGCCGTTTTGAGTGGGTCACGGATGTGTGCATGTGGAAAGAAAGTTCTACTCATTGAGGATGCTGGCGTCCGCAGCTGAAATCACTGTCTTTCAGAGGCTGTAGCGGGCTTACTTTTAAAGTCAGAGTGAAGGTACTGGTACCATATGAAGGTACTGGTACCATATGAAACTACAGAGTGAAGGTACTGGTACCATATGAAACTAGAAGACCCTAAGCCTAAGGCATCCATTGGTACCAACATGCCATGCTGTGAAGGGAGCTAAATGAAGCTACAAAGTTAGCTACTAAATTCTGAAAATTGGGTCGCGACTTGATGACTAAGGAAAACTGTGGGTCGTGAGGCTAGATCAGTTGAGAACCACTGTTCTAACGTATTCAGCACAGCCATCGTGCCTGTCTGCTGCAGGCAGGCAGCC
Source organism: Poromitra crassiceps (assembly GCF_964638095.1). Classification (NCBI taxonomy): domain Eukaryota; kingdom Metazoa; phylum Chordata; class Actinopteri; order Beryciformes; family Melamphaidae; genus Poromitra; species Poromitra crassiceps. The sequence goes on from NC_139625.1 coordinate 2,851,698, forward strand.
TGTTGGCCGTGGTTGAGACAGCTGTGGAATGAGTGTGGGATGGAGCTGGACGTGTAAATAGGTTAGATATTAGATAATAGATGGACTTCACTGAAAGCTTTGATATTGATGTAAACATGAGAGAGAGAGAGAGAGAGAGAGAGAGAGAGAGAGAGAGAGAGAGAGAGAGAGGAGAGAGAGAGAGAGAGGGAGAGAGAGAGAGAGAGAGAGAGGAGAGGGAGAGAGAGAGAGAGAGAGAGAGAGAGAGAGAGAGAGGGAGAGAGAGAGAGAGAGAGAGAGAGAGAGAGAGGGAGAGAGAGAGAGAGAGAGAGAGAGAGAGAGAGAGAGAGAGAGAGAGAGAGAGAGACAGAGAACAGTCTCAGGCCGTGTATGAAACAAGGAATCGACTAGGTAGCATATAGGGTTAGGGAGAAAGTTGGAATTTGTAAGTTTTAAGGTCCTTACACATCAAGAGCGATGCAAATATACGGCACAAAATTGCGATGCGAGTTTTGACCCACCTGTCAATCACAGCCACAGATGTGTACACGTCGGAAGCGAATTTCTGAAAAATCGACCGTGGTTCGAAAAAATAAACACCCCAATAACGTTCAGCGAAACTTTGCTCTTGGTATGCACTATGCACGGTTGCATTGACTGATATAGGTTCGGAAAATATTTTTGACGTGCAAATTAAAATTGACAATTAAAATTGTCAAGGAAGCATGCAATGGTTCCTTAGGTGGAGTAGGATATCCCATAACATGCTAACCGAGGAAGAACCACCAAACTAGCGTCAAACTTCCGTTTAATGGTGGCGCCCGAAATAACTCGCTTCAGACAAAAGTGACACAACGTTCGTTAAAATAACAAACATCCATCACTTTTTTTTTTTTTTTTTAATCGTCAATAACGTCAAACGTTACTCTATGCGTTAGCTAGTAGCCTGGGAACCTGGCTCATGTTTTGCTCTAGCAGATCACATTTGCGTCTGGCGATGTCAGGCTGTTAGCTTGCCAAGTCGAGCTAAAGCTTGAACAGTGTGCCTCCAGTTGACAGCTCTCACACACACACACACACACACACACACACACACACACACACACACACACACACACACACACACACACACACACACACACACACACACACACACACACACACACACAGTTTCCCCTGCCACTGCCACCCTGTATTCCAGGGAATTTTCTAAATGCAGGATGGTAGGGGAAAGTGCCATGCTACGTTGAGGATGCCTGAAATGAATTCTTTCTCTGTCACCTAGATTGAAACGAGGTACCTAATTAGGCAGGGTACCTACTTAGGTGGCTAGGTGACAGACAGCTTCCTTGCATTTCATACACAGCCTCAGTGTTTCTGAGTGTTTGGTCCCTAAAAGAGGAGCATCTATTCTCTCTCTGTATTTGAGCTCTTAACTTTCTATGTTGCTAGGGAGTGGGTGCTACTGGACTGGGGAACTGACAGCTCGTCAATTCCTAAAGTTGCAGACAGAGGGAGTGCTAGCAGTTTTCATGTGCTTGTCATGATGATGCTTACATGGTTGTGTGTCTCAGCTGTCACCAGACTGTACAATGGCAAGAACTACTCATTCTTTAATCAGGCTCCACACACTGGAACATCAAAGTTGGTCAAGGTCTTGTTCGGTGAAATTCAAAGACACAAAATTGACATGTTTGGGATATCATTAATTTTACGATTGTCAAGTCAAGAAATCGTGGTGAAATAATGCATTTTAAAATTCCTGCTATATCAATGCAAATGTGAAGTGCTGAGAGCTGAGGCATGCTGATGAATTTGGGTGGTATATCTTCAAGCCCTCACAAAGGCATCCAATCATTAAAAAAGGGCTTATTTTACTATCTCAAATCCAAGGATGGGAATGCTGTTGCATGTACTGTAACAGCAGTGCTGTACTGCTGTTTCATGTACTGTAACAGCAGTGCTGTACTGCTGTTTCATGTACTGTAACAGCAGTGCTGTACTGCTGCAGTAAAAGTGTGGATACTGTTATTTAAATGTTGCCCTGCTTAAAGGGATAGGCCAACTTTTTGGGTCAGGGTTCTGATCCGACTCACAACATTTGCATCATAGACTGGAGTATTGGCCTTGGCGGAGGTCGGCACTCTCCGAGTGCACTTCTATTTCCTTCCTGGTTTGGTAACATTATTTTCCGAATCAGAATCAAAATCAGCTTTATTGGCCAAGTATGTACACATCCAGGGAATTTGAAGAAAAGAAAAAGAAAACGTGACACTTAGGCGTACAAAATAACTCTTCAGCCGGAGGCAGAACTCGCCATCTTCGGCTGCTCCGAGTCCTCTCTGAACTTCACTAACAGCTGTGCAACAGGGCAACTGTTGCCAAAAAACACATTCTGCAGGAATGGAAGTCCCCCTCTTCACCTTCTTTTCAATTGTGGTTGACAGACATGACATCTGTCATAGAGATGGATGAACGTAGGTTCCTGAGGACCAACTCACTTAAAGAATTCTCAACTAATTGAGACCCATTTCTACCTTGATGAGGTTAGAGGTGACGGGTGACTCGCCTGTCTGGTTTCTCATAGAAACCTTGCATGGGTTCACATGCACAATGTCTCTTCCAAACACATAAGCACCTTATGGAGGTGGTAGCACCATGTTGCAATATTGAGCATCAAGCTTGTTTGTTTTGTTTGTGTATTGTTCTCTGATGAAGGTCTTGCTGACCGAAAGCTCACAATAAATGTGATTTTTAGTGCAAATTTAAGTGTGCGGAAAGCCCTTCTTTCATTGTGGTTTGTGTATTGTTCAAAAAATTTGAAAATAAAATATTGGAAAAAAAGAAAAAAGAAAAGGTGTGCGACTGCGTACAAGCTAAAACGAACAAACAAGGACAGTGATCGAAGGTACTGCATATACAGTAAAGCAAGTTAGCTGCTATTTACATATGTATATAAGAAGGAATAAAATGAAAAAAACAAGGCTAGGTCGAAACCTAGCATATGGCCAGCGCGGGGAAGCGTTGATGAGTCTGTTGTTGTAGCAGGCAGCAGCGTTATAAACATTTAGCTAAATATATAGTTAGAGATTTTCCTTTTCTCTTTGTTTGTTTGTTTCTACTTCTACTGCTACTAGCTGGTAAGTAGAAGTAGAAAGTAGTAGCTGGCAGCTACTACTTTACCATTTAGATACGGAGAAGAACGTTCTCAATGTTATTCTTGTCATACAGAAACATAATTTGTATTGTATAGCTTCGTTTAAATGCTTACTTTATTGTTTTTAATGGGCATCTCACCACCTGTGCCTCGCAAGGGGTGGTTTATGACATTTCTTGCCCCTGCCCGCTCTGGTACATCGGGAAGACCTCGCGTCCATTACGCACACGGATCACGGAGCACAAGAGCGCGCTCCGGCATCAGTAGCCTGTACTACGAAACTAGTTTAATGCCTTATCCGAGTAAGTTTGAGTTTAAACCTGGTTTAGCCGTACTACAAAGCAAGTTAACTTTCAATCACCATGGCAACTGACGCTGCAAAGCTAACCTGGTCGCGACCAGGTTAGCTTCAGAGGATAAGATCAAAATCCATGACAGACCCATATAATCGGCTCTCTGGAGTCACTCACCGTTCATATAAGATCGCCATATGAAAAATAGATTGCAGTCAACTGAGAATATAACAAGAAAAACATTTGTGGCTCTGTAGGCTACATAATTAAATTAAGCCTACTTACCACTTTATGTCTTAACAGCTCAACGATGCGTGGAGAAATATGATCACTATTAATCACCGCCGCGCATATCATGAATGGACCCTCAAATGGAGTGAGGGTGATATTCTCCTACATGCCAGAAAATCCGCATCGTCTCAATTCAGTTCAGCAGTTTTCTCTTTTATAGTAGGCTATTAGGCTTTATACTAGGCTATTTTATATATGAATTATTCGATCAGTGCAACCACACACATGAGTGATAGAGATCATTATTCATTGAGCATGCGTTTCTAAATCTATGGTCTAAATAGGCTTACAGATTGTGGAAATGTATAGACTGAGATTACATTTGTTGCTGCTGTATCAATGTATGCAGCTGTATCAGACAGAAATCGCTGATCGAAGTAAATCAAATGACTGATGTGAATACAAGCTGCTGCTTTAGACAGCCCTTCAGCAGACTATCCAACGCGGATTTTCATTCTGACATTAAATCGCGGATACATTAAATATCCGCTAAAACTCTGATCATGCACTGCGCTTTCATGGAACGAGGAAATGGGTGTGGAAATTGGTGTGGGCGTGGATCAACTCAGCTGTTCATAATGTGATTGGCTAGTGCACCTCTTTCGCGTGGACGCGCGCCTGTGCACGAGCGAAAAACGTGCGCGTGCACAGGCAGATCCCAGGTCCACTTACCTAGTAAAAAACCAGCGTCGTAGTATCAGTTAACTAGATAGCTTTGATCCTGTTCAGTCAAACCAGATCAAAGGGACTTATCGCGGATCTGTTAAACTAGTTTCGTAGTACAGGGCTCAGGACACCAAGGCCCCTATGGTAGATCACTTTGTTCGGCACAACCATAGTTCAAGTTCAAGTTCAAGTTCAAGTAGTTTATTAATGTCCCAAAGGGCAAATTGGATTACAGCAAGGCGTAGAGGCTTGAAACATAAAAACATAGAGTGCAAACCATACATACAATGTCATAAATAATCAGGATGTAACAACATTTAGACATACGATGAGCCAATATAAAAGAGCATACGTCTGGTGCGGCTGATAAATTAAAATAAAACAACACTAATAACTTAAGAACGGGATGAGCCAGCGGCTGATACGGCCGATAAAACAGTGTAACAGTGTTTCAGACCTCCGTTTCTGGGCCATAGACAGTGTCAAACCCCACCCGAGGGGTGGCGACCTGGACAGGACGCTTCTCCAGCGTGAAGCGCACTGGATCCACAGGTTGGATACCTCCGCTCCTAATGGACTCAATGAGGAGCTGGACCTTGCATGCTTTATTTAGTTAGATCACGAAGTCTGTATTGCTGGAATGTCTACTGTTGCATTTATTAATTATATGTATTGCTCTTTGCGATTCTTGCATCATATGCTTGCGTCTATTTTGCTGATATGCTTTGCATTAACATTAACATTATAGTACCTGTATTTTCCTACAGCATTATTGATGTCAGTTATAGCCTATTTTTGTAATATATCATCATCTATGGACCTCTGCTAGTTCTATGTCTATCCTAGTAGAGCATACCTTTTCCTCTGACGGCAGGGCTCTGCCCCCTCCACATCACTCCACGTTACCTGTGCCACGTAGGCTATGTTCTCTATTTATACAGGTGCGGCGGCCGACGCCCTTTCCATACAGCCTGACGAAAACCAACGGTTGAAACGCGTTGCGTTTTGTGTTGTTGCCCGTATCAACTACTGAAGATGTACACTGTTTGTTAACTCTGTGAAGTACGCAGGTACAAATGACTTCTTATTAAATTTATTTATCTTCAAACTCTAAGCAGCTAATTTTTTCGCTTTGTTTTTAATGGGCAAAATAACAATTTCTCAGTGGCTTCTGTGTGCCCTCTGTGCAGAATCGCTCTTTTACTTTGAAAATCATCCACCGGAAGTCTTATATCCGCTAGCGAGACATAGCTTGACGCTGGTTCCAGTGGTTGCTGTAAACATCTCAGCATCGTTCAGCAGCATGTTGAAACGCTGCTTCTCTGCTCTCTGGCACTGTTTTCACTACACTGCTGCACCGGACAGACGGACACTGCCGTTTACATGTCTCGTACGTGGCTGTCATGCACGCACGCACTTACATGGTATTTACTCATTAGCTTAGCTGTCCAGTTAGCTTCTCTACACATGCATTACATGGTGTTTACTCATTAGCTTAGCTGTCCAGTTAGCTTCTCTACACACGCATTACATGGTGTTTACTCATTAGCTTAGCTGTCCAGTTAGCTTCTCTACAAACGCACTTACATGGTGTTTACTCATTAGCTTAGCTGTCCAGTTAGCTTCTCTACACACGCACTTACATGGTATTTACTCATTAGCTTAGCTGTCCAGTTAGCTTCTCTACACACGCACGTACATGGTGTTTACTCATTAGCTTAGCTGTCCAGTTAGCTTCTCTACACACGCACTTACATGGTGTTTACTCGTTAGCTTAGCTGTCCAGTTAGCTTCTCTACACACGCACTTACATGGTGTTTACTCGTTAGCTTAGCTGTCCAGTTAGCTTCTCTACACACGCATTACATGGTGTTTACTCATTAGCTTAGCTGTCCAGTTAGCTTCTCTACACATGCACTTACATGGTGTTTACTCATTAGCTTAGCTGTCCAGTTAGCTTCTCTACACACGCACTTACATGGTATTTACTCATTAGCTTAGCTGTCCAGTTAGCTTCTCTACACACGCACTTACATGGTGTTTACTCATTAGCTTAGCTGTCCAGTTAGCTTCTCTACACACGCACTTACATGGTGTTTACTCATTAGCTTAGCTGTCCAGTTAGCTTCTCTGTGTTTTCCAGCATCCACTCTCTTCACTGGTGGTAGCTCAAACAGTGATATGCGGTAGGAAATGGGTGTTTACTTGCAAGCCAAACACTCCGGACTGACTGGCTGTTGTCATGTACGAAGTAACAAGAACAAATTTAAGACCTTTGTAAACAAAATTCAATACTTTTAAGCAATCTCTCGCAGCCAAGGCTGCTGCAGGTTGCCAGGCATTTGCGATTGGCTTAGAGTACCGCAGCGTCCCACCCAAAGGCTTGGTGCATCTGATTGGCTGAGTACTGCAGCGTCCCACCCAAAGGCTGAAAGGCTTCCTCGGATTGATGTGCACCAGACATCACTCAACAGAACCCTAAATTGGTGACTAAATCGGCCTGTACAAAGCCAGTTGTAGGGTCGCGCTGTTCAGCGCTGGCCAGTAATTGTATACCTATGTACTGTACAGTCTAGTGTAAAGCACACTAGATCAGTGGTTCTCAAATCTTTTCACACGAAGGACCCCTAAACTGACAAAAATTACACCACGGACCCCCATTTGATAGGATTTTGTCCCACGGCCCCCCATATGATAAGATTGACGCTTTTAGATGTTTTATTACAGAAAGTGTATAAAACCCATGACCAAAATAGTCATTGTGTTACTTATGAATGGAATTATAGTGAAAATAAATTACCCCCCTTTTGGCTGGGGACCCCCTGGAACCCCCTCAAGGACCCCTGGGGGTCCCCGGACCCCCATTTGAGAACCACTGGACTAGATTATAAACAAGGTTATAAGTCAGATATTGCACCGTTGTTTATCGATCTAAGCAAAGCTATGGGACAGAAATTGCACAGATATTGAGACACAGCTTCGGGATAGCTCGGGTATTGCACAGTTGACACATTTTGCCTGTGTGCGTGCGTGCGTGTGTTTATTTGTGTGTGTCGGGGGGATTATGTGCATGAGGAAGGTGCAACAGGTCAAGTTTTTTTCTGCTATGACATCATCTTACCTATGTAAGTATGGAGCAATATTTTATGGTCTACGTAAAATGATGATTGCACGCACGTTGTGTATAACTCATGTTGCTATGACATCATTACAGCAATACATTTTACATGGAGTCGTAGACCAAATACAGCTCTTGTGCAATGGCATCACTGATGAGGTCGTAAATCACTGATGATGATGTCATGATGTCATAACTATCGACAATGTTATGCCCCACAATCGTCGAGTGGTGGGCAGCGTGATGATGTCATCGTCATCATTGTCGAGCGGTGGCCAGTGGTGACTGATGATGTCATACCCACTGAAGATGTCATAGACATTGCAATTGTGATGTGTCAGTGAGTGTTGTCATCAGTGATGTCACTCAAGCAATTACAATCTTATATTACTACTATAATAGGGCGTTGGGTGGTGTTCTGAGCATGCTCAGTTGAGCAATTGTGGGTTACCGCCACACCACGGGTACGCCGCCCTATATTTCTAATAATGGTATCTTCCATTGTGACATAATCAGTGATGACATCAACCCTACCCTGGGGGCAGTATAAATAGGGTTGGTAAATGTGAGAAGCAGAGCTCTTCCCTCAAGAGGTAGTGGTGCTACAGCGCCAGTGACAATTCAGTCAACAAGTAGAACGGAAAGCAGTTAGTTAGCAAGTATGATTTTATGTCACATCTGTCACAAGTCCATATCCAGAAGAACCAGTTATCCAACAGCTAGTGCCTCTCCGTCTGCCTGTCCCCAGCCAAACCTGCCCGGTGCCAGTGCAAGTGCCACTCAGGGACAGCAGCCCACGGAAATGGATGCTGCCCAAGACGTGACCTTCGGTCCTACAGGAGCCTCAGTGGGCTCTGTAACCAACCAGATCTCTGCCATCCATCTGACCAAGCAGGGACGGCCCGCATTGTTGCCACCTTCATCCTCCTCATCCTCTTTCTCACCCTCACCGGAGTTTTTAGCTATAGAGGATGGAGGCGACGATGCGTTTCCTGATGAGCTGGAGAATGCCTGTAGTGGCGATAATGTTTCAGACTGTTCCTCCATCACCGGCATGTCGTCTGTTCTGTCCGGTATCGAGGAGACCATGGAGGATGAGCGAGAGGAGAGGCAGGCGCTGGTTCGCAGTTTGTTCCCGTTCTTCCCCTCCACGCTCTACTTCAGCACCGCCAGTGAGAGAGTGGAGATGTTGCCTCCAGAGCAGAGGCGGCTGCTGAGATGGAAGATGAGCAGCGTCACTCCCAACATTGTCAAACACACCATCGCACGCTCGCACTTCAAAGCCACCAAGAGAAGCCATGAATGGTTGGGCTGCTGGGGAAACCACATGAAGTCACATAGCTTCAGGGCCATCAGAGAGTACCAGAAGCTGAACCACTTCCCCGGCTCGTTCCAGATCGGCAGGAAGGACCGGCTGTGGCGTAACCTGTCGAAGATGCAGGCTCACTTTGGCAAGGGAGAGTTCAGCTTCTTCCCCCGCTCCTTCATCCTGCCTCAGGACATCAAGCTGCTCCGCAAGGCCTGGGAGGACGGAGGCTCCAGGCAGAAATGGATTATCAAACCTCCTGCCTCAGCCAGAGGAATCGGTATCCAGGTTATCCACAAATGGAGCCAGATCCCCCACAAGAAATCGCTGCTGGTCCAGAAGTATCTTCACAAGCCCTACCTCATCGGTGGGAATAAGTTCGACCTGCGGATCTACGTTTACGTGACGTCGTACGACCCGCTGCGAATTTACATCTTCTCTGACGGACTGGTCCGCTTTGCCAGCTGTAAGTATTCCTCTTCCATGAAGAATCTGAGTAACAAGTTTGTGCACCTGACCAACTACAGCATCAACAAGAAAAACTCCGGGTACCAGAGCAACAGTGATGACAAAGCCTGCCAGGGACACAAATGGGCTCTGAAAGCCTTGTGGGAGTACCTGGGCTCTAAGGAAATCAACACGGCTCTGCTCTGGGAGAAGATTAAAGACATTGTCATCAAAACCATCATCGCGTCCGACCCGTACGTCAACACCCTGCTAAAGATGGACGTCCGCTCAGCGTACAGCTGCCATGAGCTGTTCGGCTTCGACATCATGCTGGACGAGAACCTCAAACCGTGGCTGCTGGAGGTTAACATATCGCCCAGCCTGCACACCAAAACGGCGCTGGACGTCTCCATTAAAGGCCAAATGATCAGAGACCTGCTGAACCTCGCTGGGTTTCTCCTGCCCCAGAGAGAGGTGATGCTCAGCTCCTCCAGCAGTCTGTGTGGAGGGCGGAGTAGAGTGGAACTGTCTAGTGATGAGAAGGTCAAACGTGGGTTTTACGTCAGACAGTGCTTCACAGACCAGGACCCCTTCTCGTCAGTGTTGGACGTTTTGACCCCAGAGGACGTGCGCGTCCTGGCGGAGAGCGAAGACGAGTTGAGACGCAGAGGAGACTTTGAGCGTGTATTCCCATCGCCGTCGTCCTCGCGCTACCTCCGCTTCTTCGACTGTCCGAGGTACCTCAACATCCTGCTGAACCAGTGGGAGCAGAGACACTGGAGGAGCAGGGACAAAGGCATCGGTCTGCTGAGGACGCTCTGTCGGAGAGGAGTCCACCTCGGAGCCAATGACCCGGCGCACATTTGGGCCAAGTGTAGCTATATCTCCAGGTTTGAACCCCAGAGACAAGACCTACTCAGCCCATCCAGAAGATCCAGCGTGGTCAGCCTCCGGCGCCGGTCCCTTCCTGACGACGAGGAGGACGACGGCTCGGATGTTGAGATCAGATCAGTTTCCCACAGCAAGCCTGCCGTCATGGTGCTTCGAGACGGATTCATGCGACCACTTCAGCCTAACATGTTCAGCTGCCCGCCATCGTATCTCCAGGATTGTGGAGGGCTCCGTTTCAGTGATTAATTGATTGATTGATCGAAACCTTTATCCCAGTGGGGGAATCCAGGTGTCTACAACAGCAACAGCAGCAGAAGAGAGAAGAGTGAAGGACATATGCAAAAGACAGTAAAAGACCATTTTCCAGTGTCAAGTTCTCAGACATGTCTGATGAAGAGCTTGAGTCTGAAAGCGTTAAGGCGCATTCCCTCACATATACAGTACCTCAGCTCGCCTTTTAGACAACTCATCATACGACCTAAGAGCCAACCTCCGGAGATTCGTGGGAGTACACCCTCAAGCAGGTATCTCGCCTCTCAGCTAAGTTGCCAGACGACCTAAGAGCCAACTTCCAGAGATTTGAGTACCCCGCGCACCCATACTACTGTACTGTACACTACTTTAGCATTGAGCAGTCAACTGAACTCCTGGACTCTGCACCCTCCTTTCCCACACCATCACCTGGACTTCGATAAGTGTCCTAAACCGACACCCTGAGGTGATTGTTGCCACACTTAAGAATCTAAACGCATTCTCTGAAACAAGCTACATTTCTAAAGTCATAATATTCTAACTTGGGGTTCAGAATCACTTAACTAGGTGCCTATAGGTTGCAGAACTAGAAACCCTAGTGTCCATGGTTAGCATGCTGGGGCGTGTGCATTGGCAGCTGTGTGGTCCAGAGCGGTCTCTCTGTTAGAGGTGCAGTCCATGGAGGTGAACAGCAGGTAGGTCTGCCAGGTGAGCGGTTGGCACAGGGTTCATCGACGCTCGCCAGAGGAAGACAGACAAGTGGGCAGGCAGGCACGGTAACTACCAGGCAGAGATAAACTATTCCTGCCGGGGTTCTCTGGCCAACCGCTGAGCCTGTGCTGCGGCGGAGAACCCCCTTGCTTCAAAGCGGTTTAGGGGATTGATTTGACAGCTAATTTACAGAGGAGATTTGCATAAGGCTGTGCACTAATAAGGCAGGCTTTTCTCTCCCTTCCTTTGTCTTCCTCCACTATCTCTTTCTGCTCTCTCTTTTTTTTTTGTCCCCAGAAAATAGGAACAGATAATGTAAGCGAATTAAAGAGACAAGAGATTCAAATTGGATATTGATTAAGAGACTAAGGCCTTGTGTTTTCTCCTGTTTTGCCTGTGTTTAAGTGATTGATTCACAATGTCACTCTTCACATCCCACTGACTGTGGGGAGTGGTGTCTGGGATTGGCTGAGCCTCTAAGCCTTCAATGGGTCCACACATCATGTCAGACCTTGCTAAGTGTTTTGACACTGCTGCACAAAGCGCCCTGCCTATCTGAGGACAATCTGTCCCCGGGTCCTGGTGTCACCCAGGTCCTTGTGTCACCCAGGTGTCACCCAGGACCTGGGTGACACACCAGGACCTGGGTGACACACCAGGACCTGGGTGAGACACCAGGTCCTGGTGTCACCCAGGTCCTGGTGTCACCCAGGTCCTGGGTGACACCTGGGTGACACCAGGACCTGGGTGACACCAGGTCCTGGTGTCTCACCCAGGTCCTGGTGTGTCACCCAGGTGGAGGCTTTCAGAGGGAGAGCAAGGACACAGTCTCCTCCTCAGCAGGCCGCACAATGCAGCCTGACTGACAGCAGAAAGGAGAAAAGGGAGCTACTCTGTCGAGAGGATGTTTAAGCAGAGGGAGGAAAACGGACTCGGGGACAGGTTGCATACAAGGGATCCAGAGAGGAAAGAATGAGTGGAAAACAAGATGCTTTCTGTCTGGAGGTCACACACACACACACACACACACACACACACACACGCACACACACGCACACACACGCACACACACACGCACACGCAGTCTACACCTTTGCATAGGGATGCAAAGAATGTAACAGCTCTATGGACCTCAGCAGTAGCACAGGCTTACCATGAACAAATATGATTGCGTTTCTGAGGAAGGAGGAATGTTTTCTGCTGGCCAAATCACTGTGACCAGATAAGCAGTAGCACTGCTAGTGCTACGTAGCACACAAGGATCATTTATAACACAGGGACAAGCTAGTGCTACGTAGCACACGGGGATCATTTATAACACAGGGACAAGCTAGTGCTACGTAGCACACGGGGATCATTTATAACACAGGGACAAGCTATAGTGCTACGTAGCACACGGGGATCATTTATAACACAGGGACAAGCTAGTGCTACGTAGCACACGGGGATCATTTATAACACAGGGACAAGCTAGTGCTACGTAGCACACGGGGATCATTTATAACACAGGGACAAGCTAGTGCTACGTAGCACACGGGGATCATTTATAACACAGGGACAAGCTATAGTGCTACGTAGCACACGGGGATCATTTATAACACAGGGACAAGCTAGTGCTACGTAGCACACGGGGATCATTTATAACACAGGGACAAGCTAGTGCTACGTAGCACACGGGGATCATTCATAACACAGGGACAAGCTAGTGCTACGTAGCACACGGGGATCATTCATAACACAGGGACAAGCTATAGTGCTACGTAGCACACGGGGATCATTTATAACACAGGGACAAGCTATAGTGCTACGTAGCACACGGGGATCATTTATAACACAGGGACAAGCTAGTGCTACGTAGCACACGGGGATCATTTATAACACAGGGACAAGCTATAGTGCTACGTAGCACACGGGGATCATTCATAACACAGGGACAAGCTATAGTGCTACGTAGCACACGGGGATCATTTATAACACAGGGACAAGCTAGTGCTACGTAGCACACGGGGATCATTTATAACACAGGGACAAGCTATAGTGCTACGTAGCACACGGGGATCATTTATAACACATTGACAAGCTATAGTGCTACGTAGCACACGGGGATCATTTATAACACAGGGACAAGCTATAGTGCTACGTAGCACACGGGGATCATTTATAACACAGGGACAAGCTATAGTGCTACGTAGCACACGGGGATCATTTATAACACAGGGACAAGCTAGTGCTACGTAGCACACGGGGATCATTTATAACACAGGGACAAGCTATAGTGCTACGTAGCACACGGGGATCATTTATAACACAGGGACAAGCTATAGTGCTACGTAGCACACGGGGATCATTTATAACACAGGGACAAGCTAGTGCTACGTAGCACACGGGGATCATTTATAACACAGGGACAAGCTAGTGCTACGTAGCACACGGGGATCATTCATAACACAGGGACAAGCTTTGCACCACGCCCGATCGCTCACAAGCGCACAGACACACTGCTGACACACCATCTGCTCACACCGTCTCAGCATTTCTTGCGTGGACTTGGACTCACTGTTCATGTTCTTGAAGATGTTGAAGATGGGGAGTATCTGTCTGTAGTAGGGCACCATGGCCTGTCCCACCATGTCTCCAGACACCACCAAATGCTGCAGGACCTTCAGTGTGGTGCACATCACCTGGCGGTTCCTCGTGTTCAGGGCGTCTGCAGGGGGGGGGGGGGGGGGGGGGGGGGGGCACACATGGAAAGGGTTAGGGATCCAGGCTCACTCAGTTCAGGCTTATTTGACAGAAGAAGGAGGTGCGGGGGGAGTCTGGAAAACTTTTGAAAGAGCAATTTGGATATCAACTAGATGGCTTTTACAGGCTCTCTCTTGAGGCGAGGTGTATAGACGGAGAGCGGCGGTGATGACTGCAACTATATAGTAAAGATAGGAGTGGGCTTAGCAGAAAAAGACACGTAAATCTTAACCCCCACACACACTCTCTTCCCTTGAAAGCATTTCTTTTATAGCGGAGCGTTGATTCAGACTGGCTTGGCTGCAAATCACTGATTTCAAATGCACTGGGGAGGCAGGAGTAAGTGAGAGCCAATCACTGGGCAATTTGGCCCACAGCTGCACTTAACTCCGTCTCCCACTGATGGAGAGAACAAAGAGAGGGATGGTGGGAGAGATGGAAGGATAGAGAGATCAAGAGAGACAGAGAGAGAGAGAGAGAAAAACAACAAGACAAAAATGACAGAAAGATAAATGAAGAGATGTGACACAGAGAGTGCAAGGGATTAGAAAATAACTGTGATTAGCAGCTAAGACGGATATATTTTTGCAGTTCTTTAACATGTTTAATTTTGGTTGTTTTCTTTGTCATTTCTGCGACCTTGTGGACACATGTGCTGGCAAGTCCCTCCACAGAGACTGTGTTGACAACAGCACGTATGCCCTCGGTTAGAAAAGCAGACCGAGGCTATTTCTCTCTATGAAATCTTAAATTGTCATTTGATGCATATATACTTCCAGAAAGCAAGGAAAATAATGGCACCGCAGCCATTATTTAGCCAGTAAGCACTTACAACAAAACTCAAAGGCATGAAAAACATGTCAAAACAAAGAGTCAAAACAAAGAAAGTATCAGCTAAGTGGCTGCTGAGAGGAGAGGCTGAGAGCCTGTGTTCCTGCAGCAGGTGAGAGAGTGAGGTAGAGACAGAGAGAGAGAGCAGGTGAGAGAGTGAGGTAGAGACAGAGTGAGAGAGATCAGGTGAGAGAGTGAGGGAGAGACAGAGAGAGAGAGAGAGAGCAGGTGAGAGAGTGAGGGAGAGACAGAGAGAGAGAGAGAGAGAGAGCAGGTGAGCGAGTGAGGGAGAGAGAGAGAGAGCAGGGGAGAGAGTGAGGTATACGACAGAGAGAGAGAGAGAGAGAGCAGGTGAGAGAGTGAGGGAGAGACAGAGAGAGAGAGAGCAGGTGAGAGAGTGAGGGAGAGACAGAGCGAGAGAGAGAGAGAGCAGGTGAGAGAGTGAGAGTGAGGGAGAGACAGAGAGAGAGAGAGAGCAGGTGAGAGAGTGAGGTAGAGACAGAGAGAGAGAGAGCAGGTGAGAGAGTGAGGTAGAGACAGAGAGAGAGAGAGCAGGTGAGAGAGTGAGGTAGAGACAGAGAGAGAGAGAGAGAGAGAGCAGGTGAGAGAGTGAGGTAGAGACAGAGCGAGAGGGTGAGAGTGAGGGAGAGACATAGAGAGAGAGAGAGCAGGTGAGAGAGTGAGGTAGAGACAGAGAGAGAGAGAGCAGGTGAGAGAGTGAGGGAGAGACAGAGAGAGAGAGAGCAGGTGAGAGAGTGAGGTAGAGACAGAGATAGAGAGAGAGAGCAGGTGAGATAGTGAGGGAGAGACAGAGCGAGAGAGAGAGAGAGCAGGTGAGAGAGTGAGGGAGAGACAGAGCGAGAGAGAGAGAGCAGGTGAGAGAGTGAGGGAGAGACAGAGCGAGAGAGAGAGAGCAGGTGAGAGTGAGGGAGAGACAGAGTGAGAGAGAGAGAGCAGGTGAGAGTGAGGGAGAGACAGAGAGAGAGAGAGCAGGTGAGAGTGAGGTAGAGACAGAGCGAGAGAGAGAGAGCAGGTGAGAGAGTGAGGGAGAGACAGAGCGAGAGAGAGAGAGCAGGTGAGAGAGTGAGGGAGAGACAGAGATAGAGAGAGAGAGCAGGTGAGATAGTGAGGGAGAGACAGAGATAGAGAGAGAGAGCAGGTGAGATAGTGAGGGAGAGACAGAGCGAGAGAGAGAGAGAGCAGGTGAGAGTGAGGGAGAGACAGAGTGAGAGAGAGAGAGCAGGTGAGAGTGAGGGAGAGACAGAGAGAGAGAGAGAGCAGGTGAGAGAGAGTGAGGTAGAGACAGAGCGAGAGAGAGAGAGTGAAGCCCAAAACGCACAGGGAGCGTCAGACGCTCGCCTTTTGAAGTCCACCCATTGTTTTAAACGGCCGAACACACACCAAGAGTGTTCTGATGCGTACTCCCAACCTGTTTCCATTTTGAAGCGTCAATGAGGTTCCACGGCAGTTTAAATACATCAAACATTAATACGCTACACTATTCACCTCATGTAGCCACGCCCATTTGAACCGGTTGTGTGGTCGTGACAAAACTTCCGGCTAAAAATTAAATAAAAAAAATGGCTGGCTGCTCCAATATCATCTAACTCTGAATTAACTAATAATTTAGCCAATTGTATGTAACATACCAAATAAAAGCAAACGGCAATGTCTAAGAATGCAACGCCATGTAACTGGCTCGTTAAGTCTCGCATTCCAGGGAATTAGGTTAACGTCTGCGGGTCTTATTGACGTTAGTGGCTCGAGCGCTCGGAGGAGAGAAAACTATCTGAAGCTTTCTTTGTTGGAGTCCAGGTATGTTTTACAAGAAAGTGCTCGTCATTGTCGACGATAACGTTATCTGACCTGGCTAACAGTGGATAGTCGCTTGCTTGCTGTGTACCGAGCTCAAAGTAGTAGGCTACGTTCTTTATTTTACCCCCTGCACTGTCCGTGACAAAAACAACTCTCTTATTTTGCGCCATGACCGCCGGAAGTGTTAACAGGACCCGGAAGAATTTGGCCCACTGTAAGGTCTGAACATAAGGTGAATAGCAAGACTACAAAGTGAGAATAATGTTCTAAACGCATCGGCGATTCGGCTAGCAAAATATAGCCTAGGCTGTCATGATGAGATTAGATTGGTGAACGTTTGGACAGAATGATTGATGACAGAGGGGACATGTGGCAAAGGACCACTGGTCAGATTTGAACCCGCGTCGGCCACGCATATGATATGACTAAGCCTTGGTGGTGTGCGCACTCTACTGGGTGAGCCACCGGGATGCCCCTCTGTCATACATCTTTGATGACACAACAATTGCTTAAGTGACATCACTAATGACATAGTATAAGACATCACTGATCAGTGATGTCACAATGTTGGATGCATGTCACAATGTCTATGACAGCATCAGTGGGTATGTGTTGTATGACATCACCAGTCACCACTGGCCACCACTCGAGGATTGTGGGACATTACATCCTCAGTCGGGGACGTTTGCATGCTCAGTTGATGGATTGTGTTTGTCTACTCATATGACATCATCTATAGCTGTGTTTCCATTACAGTTTTTCGCAAAATAATTGCGATATTTCTACAACTTCGACAATGTACAATTGCGACTTGTAGGCGTTTCCATTGAAGTTGCGTTTGGTCACCTGAATGCAATTCCCATTAGCCTACCAGCAGCTGCCTGCCACAGTGGATCTGCCCCATATCCCGTCCCCTGCATGCTCAAATCCAACCAATGGTCAATGCAAATCACAACATAAAGTTACAACGCAACGAGCCTGATTATCAATTCAAAATAAAATGAGTCGCAAAATGTTGCTGGCTGCGGTGAATGCAGTGAGCGCGACAGGCAGAGGAAAAAAGCCTAATAGCCTAATAGCCTACAACTGGTCCGATTTAGAGATGGAGGGGGGAAAAGGCTGATTTGGTCAATAATCACAATTTTGTGTAGCTATTATAATTATAACGTGTGTAATGTATTACTCACAGTCACTGTATTCACTTCAGTCAGGAGCACGCACCGCACCGGTGTGTGCTTGCTTTTCATCCCTTATCTCGCGCTGTGCCAAATGCGCGCACACAGGCAGCCTGTCACCATGGACCGATTTCTGCCATTAAACATTATCTATTTTATATTTATTTTGCATAACACTCGTCTTTCTGCTAGCGTTGCTTCAAAGTTTTCCATTGCTGCGGAGGTTTTGCCACGGCTTATCGAACCGTTTCTTCCTCATTTTTTGCTGCTTTTCCAAAGCAGAATGGGTCACATGACGTGCTAATGCGAAAAAACTGTTTCCATTACACTTTTGCGATAAACTGCTATATCGACACGTCTGAAAAACCACCTCATGAGAGCGCAAAAACGTTTTGCGATATTTGGGAGGTTTTTCGAAATTTACGTGTTTCCATTACCCAATTTCTATTGCGATATTTAGATTTTGCGCATTTCTGACGGTAATGGAAACACGACTTATAACACACTCGATGACTGTGGGGCTTAGGGTGTTCTAGTGACCATCAAACCTTCAGGCTTCAAAACAGCCCTTCAGAAGCCAACGGCTGACGTCACACTCAGTTGGTCCATTTTGTTACAGTCTATGGTGTGTGTGTGTGTGTGTGTGTGTGTGTGTGCGTGTGTATGTGTGCGCGTGTGCGTGTGGGAATACAGAGCAGCAGTGATACAGAAGATGCTGAATGGGTGAATGTACAGTATTGTGCGTGATGCCATCTCTCCATCTCTGCCTTAACGTCTCCCCAGATAGACGAGCGCCGCCGACACATCTGCCATCTTCAAGATAAGGTGGAATGTGGAATGACAGGAATTTCAAACCTACATAACAAACAATGAAATTCTAATTACCAGCCGGCGCAAACAATTTTCCCTGCTGTGACATTTGGACCGCGGACTGTTCAATTATTCATCGGCACCCTCGCCGTGCTGCAACAAAAAAAAAGGAAAAACGGGAGGGGAAGTGGTAGGCAGCCAAGAGCCGGATGTATTAATGCTGCTACAAAACCTGTGTTGGGACAAATCTGAATAAAGTAATCATCTAGTCATGCTGGGACTTGTTCTATATTCAGTGTGAAAATAAAACAATGGTGACCTTGTATTGTGTTCTGTGAAATGTCAGAGGTAGGGGGGGACACATTGGGGAGTTTAGCAGTGAATGGTATAAAGTATTGTATAAATATACTTTTCAGATCAGAAGATGTTCCCGTGAAGAGGCGGAAATGAGCATCTTGTAATGAAAGTCTCATTTCGGGTTCAAAGCGGAAACAAATGTTTTATGCCAATCTACCGGGGCTCCATAGAGGCATGGTTCTACCGGGCATGGTTCTGCCTGGGCTCCATAGAGGCATGGTTCTACCGGGCATGGTTCTACCAGAGCTCAATAGAGGCATGGTTCTACCAGAGCTCAATAGAGGCATGGTTCTACCAGGCATGGTTCTACCAGAGCTCAATAGAGGCATGGTTCTGCCTGGGCTCCATAGAGGCATGGTTCTACCAGGCATGGTTCTACCAGAGCTCAATAGAGGCATGGTTCTACCGGGCATGGTTCTGCCTGGGCTCCATAGAGGCATGGTTCTACCGGGGTTCCTTAGAGGCATGGTTCTACCTGGGCTCCATAGAGGCATGGTTCTACCAGGCATGGTTCTACCAGAGCTCAATAGAGGCATGGTTCTACCAGAGCTCAATAGAGGCATGGTTCTCCCGGGCATGGTTCTACTGAGGCTCAATAGAGGCATGGTTCTAACAGGCATGGTTCTATCAGGCATGGTTCTACCGGGGCTCAATAGATGGTTCTGAATCCTCCTCCCTATTTAAAAAAGCTATGCTTTAGGAACATTGTGCTGCTTGTTTCACTGGGACTGAGTTAGAGCAACAGGTTGAATTATTCTACTGCTGATGAGTAGGCTAATGTAGCTTTGAGTAGCTTTAAGTCTCTTTTAGTAAAGTAATAATAAATAATGGACTACGTGAAATGATTTAAGCAACATGAGTTAGAACTGTGGAGGATTGTTTTGAATGTAGCATGATGTATTAAATGTAGTTCACAGAGGTTCAGTCAGAAAGACTTATCTTTTTCATGCTATGATAAATTCACTTCTCATATCATCCGGCCTCTCACATCTCTTATGCTCGCTCACTCATAATTTCCTTGCTATCTTTCACCCGGAGCGTTAATCGAGGCATCAGCTGCTCACATCAGCTGCTCACTTCTATCCAATAGCATAGCGACACACCTCCATGGTAGCCAATCGTCGCCCTGTTGTCGTTTTAAATGTCTCTCTATCCACTCTAGTCTGCTCAAACTTCATGCCGCTGTCAACGCGCACCCCTCCACCCTGCACCGTCGCAGATTCATCAGCTTCACCATGTCACAGGAGAGTCATTATTTGGCCCAGTGTTATGAAAACATATTCACAGGAATACACTCAGTCACACTGACCTCGAGAAACCCCAATCCCACCCTTCATCGCGTAACCGCATCCCCTAATCAAAAAAAACTAAACAGTTATTCTAACACAAAGGCACAATAACAGACTTGACAAAAACACATAAATATACGTGGGTTACAAGACATAAAAATAAACCCATCATGAATGCATAAACAAAACACTCAAATAAAAGCAGACAATAACAATAACATTATGATTTACAATAGCATCTCAGTATGAGAACACTCACTAACACATTGCATTCAGGCGATGTCTCGTCACACACATGGTCTATGGGTCAGCTTGGGGGAAAATGCGGGCCTGGCGGAGATCTGCACTCCACCGAGTGCACTGTTCTAGTTTGGTATTGACATGGAATAAAAAATATTCTCTTACTCAGGGGTATACATGGGGACATTTCCTACATTTCTGGTGATCAAAATGTGAGTCTTCCTCCCTGGCATCCATGAAGTCCAGTGTCACTACAGTGTCACAAGATCAAATCAAAAAAGTTTGACAAAACTTTATCATCCTGCAAATTGTCTGATCTGATGGTAATGGCAACAATATCAAGGGAAATACTATTCAGATATTTTGTATTAAGAAAATATCTGAAAGTGTACTTCATTTAAATATGATTTATTTTATTTTTCTGGAGAATTACAAGACCAAAAATCAAAACTCTGTATTGGGGACAAGGTGAAAATGATGACATTCCAACATCAAACAGTATAAAAGTAAGATAAAAATAAATGATTGCAAAGTGAGAAAAAAAGTATAGTGGTGTAACAAATCATACTAAGCACATGAAAGTGCCCAAAATCAAATAATCACTCAGAAAGAACGGACTGGTGGTGGGCATCATGTAGCGGTAGATACCTACCAACGCGAGGGCTGGCGCATGTCTCGGAGGAAGCATGGTGCTAGTCTACGGCTCTCCGCAGATCGGCAGAGGGTGGAGCAGCGACCAAGGCAGCAGGGGGGGAAATTGGTCAGGTACAATTATCTTGTTAAGCTGTGACCTATGACCTCCCGACAATACGACTTCCGGGTCCAAGCGCCAAGCCTCTCTGCGTTGTCAATATGCCGCAGTGCTGTGTCCCTCGTTGTTTGAATAGATCTGAGACAAAAAAAACAATTGAACTGTCATTCTACCACTTTCCTTGCGATGAGAAAGAGAAGAGGAAATGGCTGTAGTTAATAAGGTAAGTTACAATTCGGAGAAAGTATGTAGAAAAACAAAGTTTGGCGCTAAGTCTAAAAAGATGATCTATAAAAAGTTATGTTAAGTTAAAGAAATATTTATAAAAAGATATCTAAAAAAGATTCACGGGATCCGCCTTAGTTGTTTTGAATGAGGCGAATGAGGAGCGGTGCCGCTTGGCCCCGGAGGTGACGCGGGTGAACGTCTGTCGTCAGTCTTAACAACCGAATAGGGGAGAAAAATGGAGGGGAAATCGAAGAAAAATAAAGAACTGATTAACTTTCCATTGCTACTGGCTTAAAGCGTGGCAATGGAGTTGTTGGAGGTATGCACTCTACCGAGTGCCCTCTCTCTAGTTCTTTTTCTTCTCCTTCCTCTTTGGGTTAAAAAAATGTAGAAATCTCCTCTTCTTGGACTTTTTGTGGAGTTCTGCCACCTCTGTTCGATCTCTCTCTCCAGAAAGATTGTGGCTGGTCAAGGCCTCCTCTGCCTTCTCCTTCTCCTCATTCTGTTGTTTCTGCCTGATCACCAGCTCCTCCATCGCCTCGACCCTCATGGTCTGCTCGTGGTCTTTCGTGGCCATTTCCTGGGTGGCCTCTTTCTCCTCCTGTGTGGCAATAGGGACTTCCTGCGAGCATGCATGCTTCATCTGCTCGTCTTCTTTCTTGACCATTTCCTCCATTTTTCGTTTGAGTGCTTCCATATCCAGGAGCATGGCATCTTTCTCCTCCTTCTGTGAGGCAATCTCTTTCTCCAGAGTTTGGACCTCTTGCCAGTGTGCATGCTTCATCTCCCAGATCCTCTTTTTAATGACCATGAAGTGCTTCTCCTCCTCCTCTGCCTTCAGCTTGGTGGAAAGCTCTTTTCTGCAGTGGCCCATTTTCCTCAGGAGAAGCCTCTGGTCCAGTATCACCTGGACCTGGTCAATCGTCTTCAACTGATATGTCTCAAGTTTCTCTGCCAGCTCGTCGGTGTTATGGAGCCTTTCTTTGAGTTCCTCTATTTCTTTGCGGAGGTCCTGGTTTTCCCTGCAGAGGAACTCTCCCGTGTCCCTCTGAGAGTTAGTGGTCAGCTCACGTTCTCCCTGGAGGGCCATCTTCTCTCTCTCACATGCCTCCAGTTTCATGGAGTTCTCCTTCAGGTTCCTGCGGAGGTCTTCATTCTCTCGGCAGAGGAACTCATAGTCCTTGTTTGTCTTAGGCTTCCCGAATCTGCTTTTTGCCATGGCGTTCTTGAGGGCCTTCAGTATGAGTGCGTTCTTATTTGCCTCTATCTGGTCCTCGTGCAACACCAGGACCGGACACGAGCCGTGTTCGGACAGCAGGTACTTGTAGGTCCGTCGGATGCCGGCCTTCTCTGCATCACACACCTCCAGCTTCCTCCTGGCTAGCTCCATGGGATGCATGGTGGTCTGCTTGTTGTGGAGTTGTTTCCACTCCATGTCAAGAGAACCTCTTTGAGGAGCCCTATACCAAGAATGTGTCTCTAAAAGTAACCTGTTTTTGCCCTCTGCTGCTGCTAGTGCAGCTCACACACTCCCTTCTATAGCACCTTGTGATGTCATAATTTATTGTGATGTCATAATGATGTCAATGACTGTGTAAAGTGTGTGTTTGGGCTTTTACCACTGCACTACCGGGACACCATCAGTGAGTGATGTCATCGGTGATGGTGTCATCAGCAATGCCACTTGAGTGTCATCGTGATGATGTCATCAGCTCCTAGTGGCATAAGCAAAACTTGACGCTGTCGAAGCCACACCATCGTTATTGGACTCCGCAGCTTGTTATTAAATAATGTATATTAAATACCAAAATACTGTATGTCCATTTTGGAAAAATGTGCTACCTGAAAATCATGTCATTTAATTAAATTTGTAACTATTTTGTAAGCGATTTAAGTATTTTAATGACTCATACATCTTAGTGTGGTTGACTTTAATTAGGAAATAATTTTGTAAGAGTAAATAAATACCTTTTTATAAATAGTCTACATTATTCGCTAACCCTGGACAGCGCCATATTGTTGACATACCGTCCTGCAGCTGACAACGTAACGGCCTTATTGTCGTTTTATTCCATTACAAAATAGCGATGGTGATAACAGAAAAAAAAAACAGACTTGTTGTTTGTATGCTGCCATTAATGCCTGTAATAATAAACAAAATAAAAAACGAGGTGAACAGACTTTGCTGTGAGGAGCTGTCAGAAAGTTTCACCTGTCTCTCCTAACTATCCACACATC
>NC_139625.1:2880284-2920284 GCF_964638095.1 Poromitra crassiceps
TATATATATATACCCTGTGTGTACATATACACTGTGTGTAATTATTCAAAATAGTACTATTTACATCTATACATATATATATACCATGTGTGTACATATATATATACACTGTCTGTAATTATTCAAAATAGTAATATTTACATCTATACATATATACACACACACACACACACACACACACACACACACACACACACACACACACACACACACACACACACACAGTGTGTAATTATTCAAAATGGGTACTATTTACAAATCCATCCATACATATATATATATATACACATATAGAATTTGAAGCCAAGTGATACTGATACACATTTATTTTACATTCAAAGGTATTTCATTCAAAAACCTCAAAACTCAGTGCATGCTGTGAAAAATAAATAGTGAATAATAATATCAATGTAAAAGGAGTCTCTTGCCCCTCCGCAGTGGCAGGACAGAATAATAAAGAAAGGAAGATCCTGGAGTACAAGTGCTCTAGGATCTTCTGTATTTTTTGTGAATAATAATAGTTAATATTTGAATTTAGCGCACTTCTTCCCAAAATATATTTTTCAGCAGTCATCGCAAACATTTTAAACAACACTCTACTTTCATTTAACAGTATGAATATGAATATTTATGTATGCTTTGTCTGGATTATTATCAATATTGGTTTACTTTCTTAGAGACCCAGAATAAGCCCAAGGGTTTCCTGTCTCTACCGGCACAATCTTCTGTTTTCCTTTGTCTGTTTCTGACTTTAATATGTGCAAATAAATACAACTAAAAACTAAAACTAGAATATGAATATGAATATCAATATAGTCTCGCTTGCCAGACTCTCTCCCTGCAAAGGGGCGGGGGAGAGTCTGGCTGGTAATAGCGCCACTGTGGACTAGTGGGGTAAAAGGCTCTGTTTAATACCTTTACAGCCATCCACCGAAAGTACCATGCCTTCATTGCACAATCCACACCAATCGTTTTCAGCGTGTAGCAACGAGCTAGCGGTTAGCGCTGCTGTTGTTATTGTTTCAAAGCGGCCGGCGCAGGCATTTGAGCTCGGCAGATTCCACACGCACAGCAGCAGAGACATACAGATTCCACACGTACAGCAGCAGAGACATACAGATTCAACACGTACAGCAGAGACATACAGATTCCACACGCACAGCAGCAGAGACATACAGATTCCACACGTACAGCAGCAGAGACATACAGATTCCACACGCACAGCAGCAGAGACATACAGATTCCACACGTACAGCAGCAGAGACATACAGATTCCACACGTACAGCAGCAGAGACATACAGATTCAACACGTACAGCAGAGACATACAGATTCCACACGCACAGCAGCAGAGACATACAGATTCCACACGTACAGCAGCAGAGACATACAGATTCCACACGCACAGCAGCAGAGACATACAGATTCCACACGTACAGCAGCAGAGACATACAGATTCCACACGCACAGCAGCAGAGACATACAGATTCCACACGCACAGCAGCAGAGACATACAGATTCCACACGTACAGCAGCAGAGACATACAGATTCCACACGTACAGCAGCAGAGACATACAGATTCCACACGCACAGCAGCAGAGACATACAGATTCCACACGCACAGCAGCAGAGACATACAGATTCCACACGCACAGCAGCAGAGACATACAGATTCCACACGCACAGCAGCAGAGACATACAGATTCCACACGCACAGCAGCAGAGACATACAGATTCCACACGTACAGCAGCAGAGACATACAGATTCCACACGCACAGCAGCAGAGACATACAGATTCCACACGCACAGCAGCAGAGACATACAGATTCCACACGCACAGCAGCAGAGACATACAGATTCCACACGCACAGCAGCAGAGACATACAGATTCCACACGCACAGCAGCAGAGACATACAGATTCCACACGCACAGCAGCAGAGACATACAGATTCCACACGCACAGCAGCAGAGGCATTTCACATCCGCAGATTCCACATGGAGAGCGGAAAGGAAATCCATATATGGTCACAGCCACAGTCAGAGCGGGTCGGAGCCAATTGCAGAGCTTGCAGGGAGCGGAATGGGATTTCCCGATTGAAATGGCCGGCACCAATGAGAGAGCTAAGTCCACCATGCTGCTTCAAGCCAGTCAGACTAATATTAATATGACAGCATTTAAAGTGTGTGCCGCACCTTCCAGTGGTAAATATCTCAATGTAATGTGACAATTAATGTAACATTAACGTTACTTTATTCTCATCAGAAACCACTCCGATTTGCATGTTAAAACAAGTTTGCAGTCTAAATGGCCTAAAATGGTAAATGGCCTGCATTTATATAGCGCTTTTATCCAAAGCGCTTTACAATCAGTAGATAGTCTACATTCACCCATTCATACACCGATGGCCGCAGGCTGCCACGCAGGGTGCCTACACACCATCGGGAGCAAGGAGGGTTAAGTGTCTTGCCCAAGGACACAACGACAGCAGCTGGGAGGGAGCGGGGATCGAACCGCCAACGCTTGCGTCATTGGCCGACCCGCTCTACCTCCTGAGCTAAAGCCGCCCCTGCAAAGCCTAGGAATAACTGGAAAATATTTTATTGATCTATTCACGTCAGAGGAAGGCAGGATTAAACAAAACGATATCAGAAATACACAGCACGTCTGCTGTGTGTCTTTTCCGTGTTTAGTGTCCTGCGTGGGGGGGGGGGGTACACACGGAGGTAGGGGAGGAATTTTGAGGTTTGACTGACAGATTGAGGGCGAATGGCGTTACGAGAATTACTCACAAGCTCGTTTGAATGCTTTTCCATTGGTTGCATTTGGTAAAACCCACACAGAGACGTGAAGGGTGACCAATGGCACTGATTCATGACAAAAAATAAAAATCTGAAAAAATGGATATTCGGGGTCCTGCCGCGACAGCGACGATGTGTGTCATGATACCTGGCAAACCAACCCTGCCAGAGGTAGTGACGAGTGACGCACGGTAGAGATGAAACGATATGAAAATGTCATATCACGATTATAGTGACCAAAATTATCACGGTTATCAGTATTATCACGGTTTGTTAAAATGTGCTGAAAATGTTCAAAAAGTACTAATACACTCACTGAAATCATTTCTCCGAGCCTGCGCGTCTGCATCTAGGAGATTGTTGCCAACTTTGGTTGATGATGGACAGTATTTGTTTTTCAAAGCGTACGGTTATCGCAAGGAATTTGATCACGGTCATCATTCAAAGCGGTTATCGTCCCTAACGCACGGTGCGTAACGCACTGCGTCACTGCACTCGCTCAAGCTCTCGGTGGAGGACCGCTTTGCCACGGAAAAAGGGATGAAACACGTCCCAAGGAGAAGAGATGCGCTGTCAAATTTAATGCGAGACCTTCACGTTTCTAACCGTTAGCCAGCAAACACCATGCGTTATTGCAAGTTATGGCGGGCCGACTTTAGCGTAGAACAGGGTCGGGGAAAATGACGTTAGCAAACATGCTAAACATAAACAAGCCGTGGAGGCACAGAGGCACACACTTTTGATCACATCTTTTGTACATGTAGTGTGTTTATTTGATGTTTTGTCATTATTTATTTGACTGTGAGCTATGAATTTAAGACTAATTCAAAGTTAAAATTGACTGTAGAGTACATCCTTATATGTATGAACTTGTGGTGTAGGGTTACGGGTGCGGGGGGGGGGGGCAGTTATGCTGGGTGCTCCCCAGCACACTTACTCTTGATGGGCATGATGAGTTGCGGGATGATGGGCAGGATCTTGGTGCCTCCGTGGTCCAACAGGTCGTGGACTCCCTGGCGGGCGAAGAACTCATAGGGGTGAGCTGTCTCACACAGCCCGTCAAAGAACATCGGCAGGTAGTGGTAATAGTCCAGTTTGTCAATCTCCACCTGAGGAGACAAATTGACATTTTGCATTTTAGGTATTAGCTGCTTCTATTATCCCAAGTGACTTACAAAGAGTGAGGTGCATGAGCTTCTGTCCTTTGCTCCGGGACATTTGAAGGAATATATGGCTGTTGATGGAGACAAAACTAGCACCGGCCACCAGCCAATGGAAGTGGCTGGTTGATTTTAGGGCTGTCGAAGAATATTCTATATTCGAATATAAATAAATATAGGATAAAGGTAAAATAAAAATAAAATAAAGAATATATATTTGAATATAAAAATTTAAATAATATGCGAATATGAACATTTATGTTGGAATGTATTATTATTATATTATTATTATTATTATTATTATTATTATTATTATTATTATTATTATTATTATTATTATTATTGTTATTATTATTTTACACCAGATAAAAAAACCTGGCCAAGAGGGCAACATAAAAACATACATCGTTTGCCTGGTTATTTAAAAACATTACAAAAGTGTAGGCTACTACTGTATTAGTACTGACTGAATAAATATGATAAATATGTTTATGTTGATTTTTTTTTTTATGTTAAAAAACAACAACCACATAGTTATATAAGCTCGCTGGTTGTATTGGTTTGCCTTGCCACGCACGCAAAAAAGGAAAAGAGAGGGAAAAAAGGTATTTGAATACGGTATATTTGAACGAAAATGTTTTGTTTAGAGGGAACAGTGTTTCCCCTATAACATTTTCAGGCCTGGAGGGATTTCGAAACGTACCTCGACCGCAATGATGGGGGGCCTCGCTGGCAACGCTAAACTTTTAGCTAACCTGTTCGCATCTATGTTCGCAATGGCATCCCAAGTTAGGGGTGGGAATCGTGGAGTAACTCACGATACGATATGGTCACGATACTTGGCCCTCGATAACGATATTATCACGATACAGCGATTCTGCGATAATCGATATATTGGAAGAAATTTAACCTACGATACATCACGATATCTGTGTAACTGAAGAGAAAAAAATACCCCTAAAAGGCAAGAAGCAGGTATTATGTATTTATTATCAGAATTGACATGAACTCTCTCAGAGTTCACTCACTCACTCATACCATTTTCGATACCACGGAGGAAAAGTTACACATTAAATCTTTTTATTATTATTATTAAAACAAGAAAACCTATATAACCTACCTACCTATATAATTTCTAAAAGTAGATATTAATGATCAAACATTTCCATTCATGTAGCCTACAGTATTTATGTTTTTGTTTCAACTACAAACATAAATAAACGTCAACTTGAAACTATGTTTCAACTACCACACACAGCATAATATTTTAGCCTGTTTATTATTATTATTATTATTATTATTTTTTTAATAAACATATCGATACTTGGTGCCAGTGTATCGATAACGTATCGCAAGTGGAAATATCGCGATACCGTGAGTATCGATATTTTGTCCCACCCCTATCCAAAGTATCATCATACTATTATGGGATGCGATGCGAACAGTTGTATTATGGGATGTGCGTTTTCCAGGCAACGACACACGTTGACATGTTTTGGAACAGCGCCGCACGCTGGCACAATGCTCCTAAAAGCAAAATGCTTATTGTTTTGAATATTTACTTCTATTTACTGTCAACACTGTCAACACCAGTATTGTTGTATTGTAATAATATGCCATAAAGGTTTATTGAAATTTTGGGGAGAGCAAACAATTAATTTTTTATTTTATTTTTTGCAATTCTTTTTCTGGGGCGCCAGGCCTGTAGAATGGTAGGGGAAACACTGCGGGAATATTTGAATCTGATTTTGCGCCAATTTTGACAGCCCTAGTTGATTTGCTTCACTCAGCCAAAAAACAACAACAGTGCTTTAGCAGTGGCTGGTCAAATGTGAAGATTCACGAGCCATTTGGCCAGTGGACAAAACAGTTAGTTTAGCACCCGTGCACACACACACACACACACACACACACACACACACACACACACACACACACACACATGCACAAAGAAATACAAACAGAAAATTCCACATATGATGTTCTCTAGAGAAAATCACTTATTGCCACAAATCTCCCTTCATTCCTTTCTGCTCTTTCTCTTGTTTGTCCTTGGATTTGCACAATATCTGGGGCTAAAGCTTTCCTTGGAGCCATTTATAACCCCTACAGTAAACACACACACACACACACACACACAGACGCACGCACACACACACACACACACACACACACACAGACGCACACACACACACACACACACACACACACACACACACACACACACACACGGACAGCTGTTGAGGGGAACATGATACAGCGACATGTGGCATTGTGTGTGCTGACACATTAACACCTGTTTACACCATTTACAGGACTCTCTCTTTCACTCACACGCACGCACACACACACACACACACACACACACACACACACAGACACACGCACACATGCACACACGCACACACACGCACACACACACACACAGACACACACACACAGACACACACACACACGCACACACACACCATCAGGTCGTAGATAAAGAGATTGATCCAGCTATACGGGCCACAGGCAGGCTTTGAAGTTGTGTGTGTGTGTGTGTGTGTGTGTGTGTGTGTGTGTGTGCGTGTGTGTGCGTGTGTGTGTGTGTGTGTGTGTGTGTGTGTGTGTGTGTGTGTGTGTGTGTGTGTGTGTGTGTGTGTGTGTGTGTGTGGACATGGATACAATGTAACACATCACAGTGAAGTCTTTCATGTGACGCCTTCAAGGAAAAGACGTGCACAGCAGAGCGGGCTGGAAAGGACAGCTGACCCCAAAGAAGCTGTCCTTGATCCCACACGTGTGTGTGTGTGTGTGTGTGTGTGTGTGTGTGTGTGTGTGTGTGTGTGCATGTGTGTGTGATGTGTGTGTGCATGTGTGTGATGTGTGTGTGTGTGATGCGTGACTGTGTGTGTGTGCCTGTGTACACTTCACAAAGACATGCATGTCCTCTCTCTAACATGCAGTGTGAAGCACATGTTAGATGGAGCAATGACTCATGAGTGCCATACTGTGTGCCAGGCAGTCGTAGATGATATCTACGTCTGGAACACTAGTCTGAGAAGTGGTTAACGCCCGCCCGCCCCCCCCAAGCCAAAAATAAATACAAAATGCGTGACACAGACATACGAATTGACCAACCAGGGAGCTCGTGGGCGGTGCATTCGGAATGTGTGCATCAGCTTTAAATCGACCCCCGGGTGAACCAAGAACTGCCACAACTGAAACCAACGAACAGGTCCTTGAGAGCATCTACGCCGCGGACGTGGCACACTTTCTGTAACGCGGCCGTTAACTGATCTTGCCCACTCGTTCTTCCTGCAAGACAGCCTTTTGCTACTTTTTGGTCGCTCCTTTTATCACTTCTCTCTTCACGGTGTTGCCGAGCGTGTTTCCTTGCCGGACTGTAACAAGGGAGGCAGTGAGCAGGCTATTTGACACGGTGTGTATAACGTCACCTCCGTCCCGGGGGAATCTGCCCCCCGAGCGCCGCCTTCCATCAGAGACTTGTGATTCAGATCCTCCGTCGCTGGAAAAGCTTGATGACGTCGACGGCGTCTGACTACCTGAGACTGGTCGCATGGAGGCCAATGTGGAAATCGCAAAAACTGCCATTCGAGGCATGGCTCCAAAAGGGAGTCAATCCCCATTCAACTCCATGCTAAAATGCCTGACTTTACAGCAGGATTAAACATGTTTACAGCCTGGTTCTCTATAGCTAATTTCACCTTTCATGGCCACTGTATACAGGAGTACATTTTGACTTATATTATAGCTCACCCGTTAAGAGTCAAAAAGACGATACGGCAGATTTTTTTTTTTCCTGATTTCCGCCCATTTCCTCCCCAATTGTACTTGGCCAATTTCTCCCTCCTGTCTGCCGATCTGGGGAGAGCTGCAGACTAGCACCACGCTGAATTCCAGCGCGACCCGAAGGTTGGAGACCACTGGGTTAGTTAGTTTAGGGCACCTAACAGTAGTTATAGCTTTAATTTGATTTGAGAAATAAGCTCATCCAATGCAAAGAATATTATGGAGTTGATTATTTTAAACTATGGATGAAGGATTGTTATTTATTTGTTAGGGTAACAAAGTCAATCTGCTTTCAAAGTTTTAATTTCAGTTTGAGTTTGAATAAGACTAAAAGTCTTGTAAATATAGGTTTGAAGGCTAAATGGCAAATAGTTTTTAGCTATGGTTAAGTCTCACTGCACTAGTCTTTAATTTGATTTGAGAAATAAGATCATCCAATGAAAAGAAATGTTATGGAGTTGATTATTTTAAACTGGATGAAGTATTTTTATTTATTTTTAGGGTAAGTCAATCTGCTTTCAAAGTAGTTTTCTTTGTCACTTTTCAGTTTGAATTTGAATAAGACTAAACGTCTTGGAAATATAGCAATAGTTTTGTAAATAGTTAGTTTGTACATAGTTTGCTAATAGTTTTGACAATAATAATGTAAACACTGGCCTGTCACCTGAGTGAAAGTTCCTACTTACAGTTTGGTGACCCAAAACAGAATGGTGACTCCTACTGGAACAATTTGGTTCAGTGTTTATGCCTGTGTTGCTGTCTGTTGTAGTGTAAAACGACTAAAGGGAGAGCAGGTGGTTACATGAAAGTGAGTGAGAAAAGGAGAAGATACTGAATAATGACATCACAACAGTATAATCCTAATGTTAATTTAAAATTAAATATTCTTGGATGAAAGTCCAAAAAACGTCAAATTTTCTTCGCCGCTGCCCTTACAGGCAGCACCGAGAGTCCATTCCTACCTAAAAGTACTTCCAGCGCCACTGAATATAATGCAATTTAATCCCCATCCCCGAACCCACAACCTCTGGCAACCTACCGCCAAAGTTGCCCCCTACCAGCCCACCCTAGAGTGGCAGGCTAGATACGGGCCTGTGCGCAGTTGCCAGCCGCTTCTTCTCACCTGACAGCGGGGAGCTTCACTGGCAGGACCTAGCACGTGGGAAGATCACGCTATACCCACCAGTTCCCTTCCGCCCTAGTCTCGCTGGCCAGCCTCCTCTGCCTACCGGGAGAGTCGTCTGGCTGCATGGAAACACGGAAACTGAGATATGCCCTCCCCTGCTCTACAGCTGCTCCCCATTGGAGCGACTGTTTCAATCAAGTTTGACAGTGCGTTTCAATTCACTGGCGCAGCGTTTCTACAATTTACGGTACTAGTTCACCAGCCACAGACCAATTGCATGCAGGGTCGCCGCTGGCAAACCATGTGATGCTACTCAGCCAATCAGGGCCGCCGCCCAGCTGCTGCTTAGAGGAGTAATGGCTGCTCCCGTTTCCCGAAAAAGCAATAAGATAAACAGCCATAAGTGCAGTTCTTGCATAAATAGACTCAATAAAAACAATTAAACACGAACACTAAGATGCACCAGCGGAGTTTATCGCGGGAAAATATGTTTTCGTCGTTCTTCTGAGATGGATGGATTATTTTGGACTGTATGTGGCGACGCTGATTGGCTGAAGGAGTTGTCTGTCAAGGCAAGTATACTCCCGCCCACTGATATCACTGTGAGCTAACGTTATTACTTATTATAAAACGGCTCTCTCAAATCAAGCAATCTGATTGGTTCACAGCCATTGTATAATTCCAGTAACCGAGTTCAATAACCCATGGCCATGGGTTATTGGTTGCAATGGCAACTCTCTTACTAAGAGAGTAATAATAAGGCTTACCTCAAATGACAACGTAGAAAAAAAAATGGCGGAGACAGCTGTCAGATCCTTGTGAATCGATCTTCGCTTATAACTTTACTAATACTTCGCAGAAAATGATGTTTTGTACAAGAATAGATGCGGGCTAATGTCTTCTTTGCAAAAGAAAGGCTGTTAACCCCGCATTTAACCCCGCATTTAACCCCGTAACGTTAGTTGGTGTCTGCTTTGCAGAAAGCATTCAGCTTCTCAACAAGCGCTGAGAATGCAGCGCTGCGGCTCGAGCTGCCTGTCGGGGATTCCAGAAAGCACTCAGCTACTCAGCAAGCGCCAGGATTGGCCAATGTCAACTTCAGTCTCCAGAACGATCCAATCAAATCATGTTCTTGCGGTCCCGCCTTACAGTAGTGTTTCAACTGACTCTATCAGAATGACATGCCAGTCGGAGTCGGACTTATAGTATTATTATTATTATTATATTATCATACTTACTCATACTCGAGCTGCGTGTGTTGTGGAATATATCCCCCTGCTCAGCAGTTATCCCACTCGGCCTGCGGCCTCGTGGGATAACAGCTGATCAGGGGGATATATTCTTCACAACACACTGGCTCTCATGCTATATTGCTTAATTATATCAGGATGGTTCTACCAGGCTGGGCCAGCTGGGCTAGACTTCTCTCATTGAACAAGAGAAACAAAAAAATTGTTAAATTGTACTCAGATAGTTTTGGTTAAGACTGTTCAAATGTCAAGTGCAGTTAACTAAAAGAAGATAAACAGAACTTATGGTACAGCTCTCTGCTATTTACTTTTTCAATGCAGCCCTTATTTTACTTGAAAGAGAAAATATAATTTATTTAATATTAAAGCAGTTAAAGTGAAAACTGAAACTATTTTTTTTATTTGAAAATTAAAAAAAAATCTGAAAATAAACAGTTGAAATACTGAATTACTTTATTTGATTTAACAGTCAGTTGTTGACTACATGCAGATGTTGATAGAACTATTAGGCTACTTCAAGATGGCACTGAATAGTCACAAAAGTTAGACGTTGCGATGTTCCGGACCTTTGCTCGAGGACATTTTCTTTAACTGGACCTCTTTGAATTTGAATTGAATACCCCATATGGCAGGGGTGGGCAACTGGCGGCCTGCGGGTCGTATGCGGCCCCCGACCTCACTCAGCGTGGCCCCTGGGTCAATTTTCTTTTCCCGTTTTTTACAAGGTTAGGTTAGGTTAGACCACCACAATTTGGGTTTATTTTACTGTACAACCCAGAACATGGCGCTAATGGTGTTAGTATTGTCCATCCACATACTGTTTAACGTTAGCATTTGAGCTAACGCTATTGTAACAAACAATCCAAACAAATATCCAGGTTGCACATTGCACATGCAACATTACTAATCTGATTAATATGACATATTTGGGTGATGTACTCCATCAAATTGCTGCAGCGGGCTGTTTTGAAGCTGGAGCAAAGTTCCTGGTTTCATCTGAATGGAAGAATGACTACATTTGAATATGAAAAATATAAATGTTGGTATAATAAACTTTGATGACCAGTCCTTTTCATCAAATTAGTAGCTATAATTGGGAGTGATGGTGTTACAGTAGTAGGCTACTGGTGGAAGTGCACGGTCACAATCTGGCCCTCTGGTAGCGAGGACATTTTTTGTGTGGCTCCTCTCTGTCATCAAAGTTGCCCATCCCTGCTCCATGGTATCTAGTTCACTAGTTCACTAGCTATCTAGTTAGTGACTTTGTGTTTGTGACGGGTGGCTGTGAGCTGCAGCAGTGTGTCCCCATGGTGCTATTGGGCTCGGGCTAGGGGTTGAAGGGGTAATCCTGTTTTTCATGTAATGAAAGGTAACCCCCCAGCAGCCCCCCTAGAGGACAGCTGAGCCCATGCAGACACACCGGCTCATCCACACACACGCACGCACGCACGCACACACACACACACACACACACACACACACACACACACACACACACACACACACACCCAATCTCCCTGCTGGGTCACGTTGGTCTGTGCTGAAATGTCACCAAGACGGCAACACTCGCTGCTTTCAAGTCCCCAGCCCTCGCCCAGCCCCCGGTCACAGCTTAGACTTCAAAGAGGGGCACAACACCCCCCCCCCCCTTCCCCCCGCTAACCCCCCCCCCCCCCGCCCACGGGTAAACACACCGGCTGAGAAAGAGAGAAAAAGATGGAGAGATGGTAAGATGGAGACAGGGGGAGAGCTCAGACAATGTTAGCGCAGAGAGACTACAGGGCTGATTGCTTTGAGGCAATTTGCCGGCCAACCTTGACCTTTCCCTGCGCCTGGTCAAGATCGTCATTGTGAGTCAGGCGGGCTGGAGACGAGAACAAAAGCAAACATGAGCCACGAGAGAGGAGGGGAGGAGAGGGGGAGGAGGAGAGGAGAGGGGGAGGAGGGGAGGAGAGGGGGAGGAGGCGAGGAAGAGAGGGGGAGGAGGGGAGGAGAGGAGAGGGGGAGGAGGGGACAGGGTGAGGAGGGGAGGAGAGGGGAGGAGGAGGAGAGGATGAGGAGGGGAGGAGAGGGGGAGGAGAGGAGAGGGGGAGGAGGGGAGGAGAGGGGGAGGAGAGGAGAGGGGGAGGAGGGGAGGAAGAGAGGGGGAGGAGGGGACAGGGTGAGGAGGGAGGAGAGGGGGAGGAGGAGGAGAGGATGAGGAGGGGAGGAGAGGGGGAGGAGAGGAGAGGGGGAGGAGGGGAGGAAGAGAGGGGGAGGAGGGGACAGGGTGAGGAGGGGAGGAGAGGGGAGGAGGAGGAGAGGATGAGGAGGGGAGGAGAGGGGGAGGAGAGGAGGAGGGGGAGGAGGGGAGGAAGAGAGGGTGAGGAGGCAAGGC
Organism: Poromitra crassiceps; assembly: GCF_964638095.1. Lineage (NCBI taxonomy): Eukaryota > Metazoa > Chordata > Actinopteri > Beryciformes > Melamphaidae > Poromitra > Poromitra crassiceps. Next base: position 2,892,794 of record NC_139625.1, read on the forward strand.
GAGCAGAAGAGAGGAGAGAAGAGATTACACTACTGAACAGCATTGCTTGCTAGCCTGTAGCATGCTGCAAGCTGCTTCCTGGATTTATTTGGCCACAAACACAATCTAGACATACACAATGTATACAATATATATATATATTGTATTCATTGTATATGTATATATATATATATATATATATATATATATATATATATATATATATATATATATATATATATATACATATATATACTGTATATATATAATATATACAATACAATGAATAAATATATAATGAATATAGCCAACACAATTAATATATATGGATATATACAATTCAATGAATATATATATATATATATATATATATATATATATATATATATATATATATATATATATATATATATATATATATAAATAAACACAGATGTCTTTCTTCTGCTTTTGATTTAGAGAAAGATGTCAACCCCAGCTGCCAAAGTCTATGTGCTGCATATAAAGAAAAGGTATTACTAATAAGGCTTGCTAATAATGAGACAGTGTTAGCTGGCACTGTGCGTAGCTTATCAATTCTCATGTATAGACGCAGCCCGATGCTCCGGAGCTCACCTGTCCTGCTGTGCTGAGGTGTGTGTGTGTGTGTGTGTGTGTGTGTGGGGGGGGGGGGGGGTAATTAATTGAGAGTATTAGTCTAAGGCTGTTACACGGTACACTTAATCAAAATCACATAAACAAGCATTTAGGGACTGGCTGGAGATTCCAGTTAGTACTGAATGAGTGGGACAATCAACAAACATGCACTCTCTCTCTCTCTCTCTCTCACACACACACACACACACACACACACACACACACACACACACACACACACACAGAGAGAAAAGTACACATTCCCAGAGAATCTTAATCAGTTAGCGCTGCGCTGAGCGGTAACTCTTGCATCCGTTATCGATTGTCCGCCCAGGTTTGTTTGTCTTTGGGTGCCTGTGGGAATCCCGCTGGAACCCTGGGAGTCAATGAGAGTGGAGCACAGAAAGACTATCGGCCAAGTAGCAATTAGCCCGGGGACGCAGACACAGACCTGCGTGTCTCCTTTGGTCAGCACTGCAGCAGCAGACACAGCAGCAGAGCTAGGCTAGGCTAGGCTAGCAGTGAGGCTCTGCTCATTAAACAGCAGTGTCAGAGACGCGTGATTTCTATTCGCACATAGGATAAGCAATAACCACGCCTGTGCGCCGGGATTGGCCAGGAGCATTGAAGCTTGGGACTAAAGCACCTGGGGTTTTTCATCTTTTAAAATAAAGATGTTTAAAAAACTATTGCTTGTTACATTTTCAGTGCTGTACCTTTCTCTGGGTAAGAATTGAGCTTGAAATTAACGATATGATACATTATATTGAACGTGAACACAACACCGTTTATATTATTATATTATTATATTATAACATTGTGTATTGTGTAGATTACAATTATTATGCTTATTATTATTATTACTATGCTAAGGAAGGTAGGTGACCATAATTCATCATTTCAATGTCCGCTCTCGAAATCGCTGTCCGTTCTCAAGAGCTATTCAGTTGGTTCATGAAATGGCTGGGCTGCGTGCCCTCCAGTGTTTGTGGTGTGGGAGATTCCAGCTGTCAAAAGACGAAGACAAAAGACTTGTTCCTGGCCAATCCCGCCGCCAATTTCTATTCTATTGAATAGAAAGCACGCGTCAGAGACCCCGACAGGTACAGGGGGAACCAAAACAGCAGGGTGCCACTTTAAACACACAATGGATCTGTGTGTGTGTGTGTGTGTGTGTGTGTGTGTGTGTGTGTGTGTGTGTGTGTGTGTGTGTGTGTGTGTGTGTGTGTGTGTGTGTGTGTGTGTGTGTGTGTGTGTGTGTGTGTGTGTGTGTGTGTGTGTGTGTGTGTGTGTGTGTGTGTGTGTGTGTGTGTGTGTGTGTGCGTGCACGCGTGTCCAATGAACCTTAGAATATAGATTACTGAAACTCCTTGTACTCTGAGCTCAGCAGAAGGCTATCTCTCGTCTCCAACTTGTATTCTGCTCCTGAGGTAATTGCTGTGGACTAACACTTTTTCTTTGGTAGCCAGAGGAGGAGGAAGAGAGGAGGAAAGCAGAGGCCGAGGAAGGCGGACGATGAAGGAAGCAGCTGGGAGACACATTGGTGTATTCATCATCAGACAGTGCGGAGTACACAGTCCTGAAACAGAAAGCCTGCTTTGACAACTGTCTGACAAAGATGGCACTTTGAACCAGTGACCTCTTGTGCTATGAATGCTGATGAGATGCTGTCAGTTGAGAGGACAGTCGGTTCCCTTCACAGTCACGCGAGGAGACGCTCATCTGAACACGTACTGTAGTAAGGCACGCAGGAATGTGGGATTTAGTCCACGCTATAGCTTCATATGCGTTTAGCATGGCGTGTATGTGAGAAACACTGACAGGGACTCACACTGGCATGTGTTGAAAGGCCTGTATCATACTCACACTGGAGAGACAGAGGCATGTGTTGAAAGGCCTGTATCATACTCACACTGGAGAGACAGAGGCATGTGTTGAAAGGCCTGTATCATACTCACACTGGAGACAGAGGCACGTGTTGAAAGGCCTGTATCATACTCACACTGGAGAGACAGAGGCATGTGTTGAAAGGCCTGTATCATACTCACACTGGAGACAGAGGCATGTGTTGAAAGGCCTGTATCATACTCACACTGGAGACAGAGGCATGTGTTGAAAGGCCTGTATCATACTCACACTGGAGAGACAGAGGCATGTGTTGAAAGGCCTGTATCATACTCACACTGGAGAGACAGAGGCATGTGTTGAAAGGCCTGTATCATACTCACACTGGAGAGACAGAGGCATGTGTTGAAAGGCCTGTATCATACTCACACTGGAGACAGAGGCACGTGTTGAAAGGCCTGTATCATACTCACACTGGAGAGACAGAGGCATGTGTTGAAAGACCTGTATCATACTCACACTGGAGAGACAGAGGCACGTGTTGAAAGGCCTGTATCATACTCACACTGGAGACAGAGGCATGTGTTGAAAGGCCTGTATCATACTCACACTGGAGAGACAGAGGCATGTGTTGAAAGGCCTGTATCATACTCACACTGGAGAGACAGAGGCACGTGTTGAAAGGCCTGTATCATACTCACACTGGAGACAGAGGCATGTGTTGAAAGGCCTGTATCAAACTCACACTGGAGACAGAGGCATGTGTTGAAAGGCCTGTATCATACTCACACTGGAGACAGAGGCATGTGTTGAAAGGCCTGTATCATACTCACACTGGAGACAGAGGCATGTGTTGAAAGGCCTGTATCATACTCACACTGGAGACAGAGGCATGTGTTGAAAGGCCTGTATCATACTCACACTGGAGACAGAGGCATGTGTTGAAAGGCCTGTATCATACTCACACTGGAGAGACAGAGGCATGTGTTGAAAGGCCTGTATCATACTCACACTGGAGAGACAGAGGCATGTGTTGAAAGGCCTGTATCATACTCACACTGGAGACAGAGGCATGTGTTGAAAGGCCTGTATCATACTCACACTGGAGACAGAGGCATGTGTTGAAAGGCCTGTATCATACTCACACTGGAGAGACAGAGGCATGTGTTGAAAGGCCTGTATCATACTCACACTGGAGAGACAGAGGCATGTGTTGAAAGGCCTGTATCATACTCACACTGGAGAGACAGAGGCATGTGTTGAAAGGCCTGTATCATACTCACACTGGAGACAGAGGCATGTGTTGAAAGGCCTGTATCATACTCACACTGGAGAGACAGAGGCATGTGTTGAAAGGCCTGTATCATACTCACACTGGAGACAGAGGCATGTGTTGAAAGGCCTGTATCATACTCACACTGGAGACAGAGGCATGTGTTGAAAGGCCTGTATCATACTCACACTGGAGACAGAGGCATGTGTTGAAAGGCCTGTATCATACTCACACTGGAGACAGAGGCATGTGTTGAAAGGCCTGTATCATACTCACACTGGAGAGACAGAGGCATGTGTTGAAAGGCCTGTATCATACTCACACTGGAGAGACAGAGGCATGTGTTGAAAGGCCTGTATCATACTCACACTGGAGACAGAGGCATGTGTTGAAAGGCCTGTATCATACTCACACTGGAGACAGAGGCATGTGTTGAAAGGCCTGTATCATACTCACACTGGAGACAGAGGCATGTGTTGAAAGGCCTGTATCATACTCACACTGGAGACAGAGGCATGTGTTGAAAGGCCTGTATCATACTCACACTGGAGACAGAGGCATGTGTTGAAAGGCCTGTATCATACTCACACTGGAGACAGAGGCATGTGTTGAAAGGCCTGTATCATACTCACACTGGAGAGACAGAGGCACGTGTTGAAAGGCCTGTATCATACTCACACTGGAGAGACAGAGGCACGTGTTGAAAGGCCTGTATCATACTCACACTGGAGAGACAGAGGCATGTGTTGAAAGGCCTGTATCATACTCACACTGGAGAGACAGAGGCACGTGTTGAAAGGCCTGTATCATACTCACACTGGAGACAGAGGCATGTGTTGAAAGGCCTGTATCATACTCACACTGGAGAGACAGAGGCATGTGTTGAAAGGCCTGTATCATACTCACACTGGAGAGACAGAGGCATGTGTTGAAAGGCCTGTATCATACTCACACTGGAGAGACAGAGGCATGTGTTGAAAGGCCTGTATCATACTCACACTGGAGAGACAGAGGCACGTGTTGAAAGGCCTGTATCATACTCACACTGGAGACAGAGGCATGTGTTGAAAGGCCTGTATCATACTCACACTGGAGAGACAGAGGCATGTGTTGAAAGGCCTGTATCATACTCACACTGGAGAGACAGAGGCACGTGTTGAAAGGCCTGTATCATACTCACACTGGAGAGACAGAGGCATGTGTTGAAAGGCCTGTATCATACTCACACTGGAGACAGAGGCATGTGTTGAAAGGCCTGTATCATACTCACACTGGAGAGACAGAGGCATGTGTTGAAAGGCCTGTATCATACTCACACTGGAGAGACAGAGGCACGTGTTGAAAGGCCTGTATCATACTCACACTGGAGACAGAGGCATGTGTTGAAAGGCCTGTATCATACTCACACTGGAGAGACAGAGGCACGTGTTGAAAGGCCTGTATCATACTCACACTGGAGACAGAGGCATGTGTTGAAAGGCCTGTATCATACTCACACTGGAGAGACAGAGGCATGTGTTGAAAGGCCTGTATCATACTCACACTGGAGAGACAGAGGCATGTGTTGAAAGGCCTGTATCATACTCACACTGGAGAGACAGAGGCACGTGTTGAAAGGCCTGTATCATACTCACACTGGAGAGACAGAGGCATGTGTTGAAAGGCCTGTATCATACTCACACTGGAGACAGAGGCATGTGTTGAAAGGCCTGTATCATACTCACACTGGAGAGACAGAGGCACGTGTTGAAAGGCCTGTATCATACTCACACTGGAGACAGAGGCACGTGTTGAAAGGCCTGTATCATACTCACACTGGAGAGACAGAGGCATGTGTTGAAAGGCCTGTATCATACTCACACTGGAGACAGAGGCATGTGTTGAAAGGCCTGTATCATACTCACACTGGAGACAGAGGCACGTGTTGAAAGGCCTGTATCATACTCACACTGGAGAGACAGAGGCACGTGTTGAAAGGCCTGTATCATACTCACACTGGAGAGACAGAGGCATGTGTTGAAAGGCCTGTATCATACTCACACTGGAGAGACAGAGGCATGTGTTGAAAGGCCTGTATCATACTCACACTGGAGAGACAGAGGCATGTGTTGAAAGGCCTGTATCATACTCACACTGGAGAGACAGAGGCACGTGTTGAAAGGCCTGTATCATACTCACACTGGAGAGACAGAGGCATGTGTTGAAAGGCCTGTATCATACTCACACTGGAGACAGAGGCATGTGTTGAAAGGCCTGTATCATACTCACACTGGAGAGACAGAGGCATGTGTTGAAAGGCCTGTATCATACTCACACTGGAGACAGAGGCATGTGTTGAAAGGCCTGTATCATACTCACACTGGAGAGACAGAGGCACGTGTTGAAAGGCCTGTATCATACTCACACTGGAGACAGAGGCATGTGTTGAAAGGCCTGTATCATACTCACACTGGAGAGACAGAGGCATGTGTTGAAAGGCCTGTATCATACTCACACTGGAGAGACAGAGGCATGTGTTGAAAGGCCTGTATCATACTCACACTGGAGAGACAGAGGCACGTGTTGAAAGGCCTGTATCATACTCACACTGGAGAGACAGAGGCATGTGTTGAAAGGCCTGTATCATACTCACACTGGAGACAGAGGCATGTGTTGAAAGGCCTGTATCATACTCACACTGGAGAGACAGAGGCATGTGTTGAAAGGCCTGTATCATACTCACACTGGAGAGACAGAGGCACGTGTTGAAAGGCCTGTATCATACTCACACTGGAGACAGAGGCATGTGTTGAAAGGCCTGTATCATACTCACACTGGAGACAGAGGCATGTGTTGAAAGGCCTGTATCATACTCACACTGGAGACAGAGGCATGTGTTGAAAGGCCTGTATCATACTCACACTGGAGAGACAGAGGCACGTGTTGAAAGGCCTGTATCATACTCACACTGGAGACAGAGGCATGTGTTGAAAGGCCTGTATCATACTCACACTGGAGAGACAGAGGCATGTGTTGAAAGGCCTGTATCATACTCACACTGGAGAGACAGAGGCATGTGTTGAAAGGCCTGTATCATACTCACACTGGAGAGACAGAGGCATGTGTTGAAAGGCCTGTATCATACTCACACTGGAGAGACAGAGGCATGTGTTGAAAGGCCTGTATCATACTCACACTGGAGAGACAGAGGCATGTGTTGAAAGGCCTGTATCATACTCACACTGGAGAGACAGAGGCACGTGTTGAAAGGCCTGTATCATACTCACACTGGAGAGACAGAGGCATGTGTTGAAAGGCCTGTATCATACTCACACTGGAGACAGAGGCATGTGTTGAAAGGCCTGTATCATACTCACACTGGAGAGACAGAGGCACGTGTTGAAAGGCCTGTATCATACTCACACTGGAGACAGAGGCACGTGTTGAAAGGCCTGTATCATACTCACACTGGAGAGACAGAGGCATGTGTTGAAAGGCCTGTATCATACTCACACTGGAGACAGAGGCATGTGTTGAAAGGCCTGTATCATACTCACACTGGAGACAGAGGCACGTGTTGAAAGGCCTGTATCATACTCACACTGGAGAGACAGAGGCACGTGTTGAAAGGCCTGTATCATACTCACACTGGAGAGACAGAGGCATGTGTTGAAAGGCCTGTATCATACTCACACTGGAGAGACAGAGGCATGTGTTGAAAGGCCTGTATCATACTCACACTGGAGAGACAGAGGCATGTGTTGAAAGGCCTGTATCATACTCACACTGGAGAGACAGAGGCACGTGTTGAAAGGCCTGTATCATACTCACACTGGAGAGACAGAGGCATGTGTTGAAAGGCCTGTATCATACTCACACTGGAGACAGAGGCATGTGTTGAAAGGCCTGTATCATACTCACACTGGAGAGACAGAGGCATGTGTTGAAAGGCCTGTATCATACTCACACTGGAGAGACAGAGGCACGTGTTGAAAGGCCTGTATCATACTCACACTGGAGACAGAGGCATGTGTTGAAAGGCCTGTATCATACTCACACTGGAGAGACAGAGGCATGTGTTGAAAGGCCTGTATCATACTCACACTGGAGACAGAGGCACGTGTTGAAAGGCCTGTATCATACTCACACTGGAGAGACAGAGGCATGTGTTGAAAGGCCTGTATCATACTCACACTGGAGAGACAGAGGCATGTGTTGAAAGGCCTGTATCATACTCACACTGGAGAGACAGAGGCATGTGTTGAAAGGCCTGTATCATACTCACACTGGAGACAGAGGCATGTGTTGAAAGGCCTGTATCATACTCACACTGGAGACAGAGGCATGTGTTGAAAGGCCTGTATCATACTCACACTGGAGACAGAGGCATGTGTTGAAAGGCCTGTATCATACTCACACTGGAGAGACAGAGGCACGTGTTGAAAGGCCTGTATCATACTCACACTGGAGAGACAGAGGCACGTGTTGAAAGGCCTGTATCATACTCACACTGGAGAGACAGAGGCACGTGTTGAAAGGCCTGTATCATACTCACACTGGAGACAGAGGCATGTGTTGAAAGGCCTGTATCATACTCACACTGGAGACAGAGGCATGTGTTGAAAGGCCTGTATCATACTCACACTGGAGAGACAGAGGCACGTGTTGAAAGGCCTGTATCATACTCACACTGGAGAGACAGAGGCATGTGTTGAAAGGCCTGTATCATACTCACACTGGAGAGACAGAGGCACGTGTTGAAAGGCCTGTATCATACTCACACTGGAGACAGAGGCATGTGTTGAAAGGCCTGTATCATACTCACACTGGAGAGACAGAGGCATGTGTTGAAAGGCCTGTATCATACTCACACTGGAGAGACAGAGGCACGTGTTGAAAGGCCTGTATCATACTCACACTGGAGACAGAGGCATGTGTTGAAAGGCCTGTATCATACTCACACTGGAGAGACAGAGGCATGTGTTGAAAGGCCTGTATCATACTCACACTGGAGACAGAGGCACGTGTTGAAAGGCCTGTATCATACTCACACTGGAGAGACAGAGGCATGTGTTGAAAGGCCTGTATCATACTCACACTGGAGACAGAGGCATGTGTTGAAAGGCCTGTATCATACTCACACTGGAGAGACAGAGGCATGTGTTGAAAGGCCTGTATCATACTCACACTGGAGAGACAGAGGCATGTGTTGAAAGGCCTGTATCATACTCACACTGGAGACAGAGGCACGTGTTGAAAGGCCTGTATCATACTCACACTGGAGACAGAGGCATGTGTTGAAAGGCCTGTATCATACTCACACTGGAGAGACAGAGGCATGTGTTGAAAGGCCTGTATCATACTCACACTGGAGACAGAGGCACGTGTTGAAAGGCCTGTATCATACTCACACTGGAGAGACAGAGGCATGTGTTGAAAGGCCTGTATCATACTCACACTGGAGAGACAGAGGCATGTGTTGAAAGGCCTGTATCATACTCACACTGGAGAGACAGAGGCATGTGTTGAAAGGCCTGTATCAAACTCACACTGGAGACAGAGGCATGTGTTGAAAGGCCTGTATCATACTCACACTGGAGACAGAGGCATGTGTTGAAAGGCCTGTATCATACTCACACTGGAGACAGAGGCATGTGTTGAAAGGCCTGTATCATACTCACACTGGAGAGACAGAGGCACGTGTTGAAAGGCCTGTATCATACTCACACTGGAGACAGAGGCATGTGTTGAAAGGCCTGTATCATACTCACACTGGAGAGACAGAGGCACGTGTTGAAAGGCCTGTATCATACTCACACTGGAGACAGAGGCATGTGTTGAAAGGCCTGTATCATACTCACACTGGAGACAGAGGCATGTGTTGAAAGGCCTGTATCATACTCACACTGGAGAGACAGAGGCATGTGTTGAAAGGCCTGTATCATACTCACACTGGAGACAGAGGCATGTGTTGAAAGGCCTGTATCATACTCACACTGGAGACAGAGGCATGTGTTGAAAGGCCTGTATCATACTCACACTGGAGAGACAGAGGCATGTGTTGAAAGGCCTGTATCATACTCACACTGGAGACAGAGGCATGTGTTGAAAGGCCTGTATCATACTCACACTGGAGACAGAGGCATGTGTTGAAAGGCCTGTATCATACTCACACTGGAGAGACAGAGGCACGTGTTGAAAGGCCTGTATCATACTCACACTGGAGACAGAGGCATGTGTTGAAAGGCCTGTATCATACTCACACTGGAGACAGAGGCATGTGTTGAAAGGCCTGTATCATACTCACACTGGAGACAGAGGCATGTGTTGAAAGGCCTGTATCATACTCACACTGGAGACAGAGGCATGTGTTGAAAGGCCTGTATCATACTCACACTGGAGAGACAGAGGCATGTGTTGAAAGGCCTGTATCATACTCACACTGGAGACAGAGGCATGTGTTGAAAGGCCTGTATCATACTCACACTGGAGAGACAGAGGCACGTGTTGAAAGGCCTGTATCATATGGGAATACAGACAACAGGCATGAACCAGCACGCACTTCAAATAATAACAACCCGCACCACAGCAGAATGCACATCATTCCATCTTGACTGATCCAAGCAGGCTGCTCTGGGAAGCCGCCTCCATTTCTAAACTGTGTGGTTAGCATGGCTGCATATGTTCTAAACTGTGTGGTTAGCATGGCTGCATATGTTCTAAACTGTGTGGTTAGCATGCCTGCATATGTTCTAAACTGTGTGGTTAGCATGGCTGCATATATGTGTCGATTTGTTCCAATAAAGATGTGTGCCAGATTATGAATCATGATCATTGTTAGAGCCCGACCAATATATCGGTCCACCGCAGTAGCGGAGCTTACACCGGGGCAGAGGGTGCGCCCGCCCCGGGGCCCACTCGTCAGTGGGCCCCCATCAACAATTTTTTTTTTTTGCATGCCAGGCCAGGCCAGGTCTGAGTGTGAGAGCAAGTAAATCAATAGACAATAACATTGGTGAGTTTAAAATGAGCTATTCCACTAAATATGGCTAAAACAGATTCAAACATGCAAAAAAGGCACATTTTTCTTCGCTGCCGGCCTTAATTGAAAAAAAAAAAAATTGGGGGATGCGGGGCCCCCCTAAGAGCTTCACCCCCCCTGGGCTGATAGGGTCGCTCCGCCCCTGGTCCACCGATATTATCGGCCGATATTGGCCGATAACCGATATATTTATATATATATTTGATTTTGTATTTTTTTAAGTCATAGACAGCATGTTGTGTATATTTGATATTTTTTCTTACCTCGTTATTTTTTATATTTGTTCCATTTGTGTTTTTGTATTTCTAGTTATTTATAATTATTAAATTCCCAGTGAAGTTTACTGTTTCATTGCATTGATGCCATTTTGGACAATAAAGTTTATTGCTGTAAAATATGCGTACATTACATATCTCAAGTCATGTCGTCATATCTTTGTCAAGCGTTTGATATTTGGGGGATCATTGCAATTTTTTTTAATATAATGTGTATATATAATTAGGGCTGTCAGCTTTAACGCGTTAATCGCGATGTGATTAAGGGCCGACCATAACGCGTTTTCTTTTAATCGCGTTAATCGCATGCTGCTATTTTGTCCCTTCATCGGACCCGTACTTGCAGTCAAGCCGTTCGCAGCGGCTTCCTGTCTCCTGCCTGTGCAGGAGGCATGGAAGAGAAAGACAGCAAAACGCTTCTAAATAGCTCGTTTTACTTTAAAAAACTCCCCAAATGGCACAGTGGACAAGTCAAGAGCAGTAGTTTGCACCTTGTGTAAAACGGAATTAAAATATCACCGAAGTACATCGAGTTTGAGCTATCACCTAAAAGCTAAGCATACCAGAGCAGCTAGCGCGAGACTCATCACTCATTCTTCCTTTGCAGTCTCGGATGCGCGGGTCCTCTAACCACTGGGAGGTCGGCTCCAATGGCTTCACGCGATATACACGTTATCAATACACAGTTTCCAATACCGAGCCATTATTCACATGGAAGTGCCAAAGTTTTTAGCTCAGACACAGCCTTCTTCGGCTATGTCATTTTGGGTTCAGACTAGGGATGTCAATTTTCGGTTAATTTCACTTTCGATTAACCGACGCTTCTTCTTCTTCTTCTTTCGGCTATTCCCGTCAGGGGTCGCCACAGCGGATCATCTGTTTCCATCGGTTTCTGTCCTCTGCATCGTCCTCCGTCACGCCCACTGCCTGCATGTCCTCTTTCACTGCGTCCATGAACCTCCTCTTGGGCCTTCCCCTCCTCCTCTTTCCTGGCAGCTCCATCTCCAGCATCCTCCTCCCGATGTACCCCACCTCCCTCCTCCGCACATGTCCATACCATCTCAGTCTTGCCTCTCTCACTTTCTGTCCGAACTGCTCAACATGGGCGGTTCCTCGGATGTAATCGTTCTTTATCTTGTCCAGCCTCGTCACTCCCAGAGAGAAGCGTAACATCTTCATCTCTGCCACCTCCAGCTCCGCCACCTGCCTGTTGGTCAGTGCCACCGTCTCTAGACCGTACAGCATGGCTGGTCTCACTACCCTGCTGTAGACCTTTCCCTTCACTCTCGCTGGTACCCTTCTGTCACAGATCACCCCAGTCATCCTTCTCCACCCGCACCACCCCGCCTGCACTCTCTTCTTTACCTCCTTGCCACAGTCCCCACTACTCTGCACGGTTGACCCCAAGTATCTAAACTCCTCCACTTTTGGTACCTCTACTCCCTGCATCTTCACCCCCCCTCCATCTTCCCTCCCGTTCACACACATATACTCTGTCTTACTTCTACTTATTTTCATCCCTCTTCTCTCCAGCGCATGTCTCCACTTCTCTAGATTTTCTTCCACCTGCTCCCTGCTCTCACTACTGCTATGTCGTCTGCAAACATCATAGTCCACGGGGACTCCTGCCTGACCTCGTCTGTGAGCCTGTCCATCACCATTGCGAACAAGAATGGGCTGAGGGCCGACCCTTGGTGCAATCCCACCCCAACCTTGAACCCCTCAGTCACTCCCACTGCACACCTCACGACCGTCGCACTGCCCTCATACATATCCTGCACTACTCTCACATACTTTTCAGCCACTCCTGACTTCCTCATACAGTACCACACCTCCTCTCTTGGTACCCTGTCGTATGCCTTCTCTAGGTCTACAAAGACGCAATGTAACTCCTTCTGGCCTTCTCTATACTTTTCCATCAGCATTCTCAGGGCAAACAATGCGTCTGTTGTGCTTCTTCCTGGCATGAACCCATACTGCTCCTCACTAATCTTCACCTCTCCTCTTAATCTAGCCTCCACTACTCTTTCCCAAAGCTTCATAGTGTGACTCATCAGCTTTATGCCCCTGTAGTTGCTGCAACTCTGTGCGTCTCCCTTGTTCTTGAAAATAGGCACTAGTACACTTTGCCTCCACTCCTCTGGCATTTCCTCACTAACCAAGATGTTGTTAAACAGTCTTGTTAGAAAGTCCACTGCCAACTCTCCTAAGCATCTCCAGGCCTCCGCTGCTATGTCATCTGGGCCGACCGCCTTCCCTCTCTTCATCCTCTTCATAGCTGCCCTCACTTCCTCCTTACTTATCTGTTGTACTTCCTGGTTCACTGCCTCCACATTGTCCATCCTCCTCTCTCTCTCATTTTCTTCATTCATCAGCTCTTCGAAATACTCCTTCCACCTTCTCATCACATTGTCCTCGCTGGTCAGCACACTGCCCTCCTTATCCTTTATCACTCTAACCTGCTGTATATCCTTCCCTGCCTGGTCCCTCTGTCTAGCCAATCGATATAGATCCTTTTCTCCTTCCTTGGTATCCAACCTCTCATACAACTCGCTGAATGCTCTTTCCTTTGCCTTTGCCACCTCCCTCTTCGCCTCCCGCCGTGTCTCCTTGTATTCCTGTCTACTCTCCTCATCTCCTAATTTATCCCACCTCTTCTTCGCCACCCTCTTCCTCTGTACACTTTCCTGCACTTCCTCATTCCACCACCAGGTCTCCTTCTCTTCCTTCCTTTTTCCTGAAGACATACCAAGTACCTTTCTTGCTGTCTCCCTCACCACTTCTGCGGTGGCTGCCCAACCAACCGGCAGCTCTTCTCTACCCCCCAGCGCCTGTCTTACCTCCTCCCTGAACTCCACACAGCATTCCTCTCTCTTTAACTTCCACCATTTAATCCTTCGCTCTATCTTCCCTCCCTTGGCTTTCTTCCCCTTGGCCTTCACTGTCATCCTACAGACCACCATCCGGTGCTGCCTAGCTACACTCTCTCCTGCGATTACCTTGCAGTCCCTGACCTCCTTCAGGTTACACCTTCTACATAGGACATAGTCTACCTGTGTGCACCTTCCCCCACTCTTGTATGTTATCCTGTGCTCCTCCCTCTTCATGAAGTATGTGTTCACTACTGCCATCCCCATCCTCTTTGCAAAATCTACCACCATCTGCCCTTCTGCGTTCCTCTCTTTTGCGCCATACTTTCCTATCACCTCCCAATCTCCCTTGTTACCTTCCCCTACATGCCCATTGAAGTCTGCTCCAATCACCACTCTCTCTCCTGCCGGCACGCTCTCTACCACTTCATCTAACATGCTCCAGAATTTTTCTTTCTCTTCCATCTCACACCCCACCTGGGGGGCATACGCACTGATAATATTTAGCATTAGCCCTTCCCTCACCAGCTTCACAGCTATCACTCTGTCTGATATTCTCCTCACTTCTACCACGCTGCTAGCATACTCCTCCTTTAGGATTACTCCTACCCCATTTCTTCTCCCATCCACCCCATAGTAGAGCAGTTTGTACCCTCTCCCCATGCTCCTGGCCTTACTCCCCATCCACCTGGTCTCCTGCACACACAGAATATCTACCTTTCTTCTCTCCATCATATCCACTATCTCTCCCCCTTTACCGGACATGGTGCCAACATTCAGGGTTCCTACCCTCACCTCCACACTCCTCCCCACTCTCTTCTCTCTCCTCCTCCGGACATGCTCCCCCCCTCTTCTTCTCTTTCTACCACCAGTAGCCCAATTTCCCCCGACACCCTGCTGGTCAGCAATGCCGGTGGCGGTCGTTGGTAACCCGGGCCTCGACCGATCCGGTATGGAAACATGATTATTGATCCGCATAATCTCTTTGGCATCTAGCTAGCTAGGTTTTACGCCGGATGCCCTTCCTGACGCAACCCTCCCCATTTTTCCGGGCTTGGGACCGGCACTCGAAAGTGGCTGGGTAACCGACGCTAATAATCGATTAACCTATCGGTTAATTCATAATTTTTTAATATTACATTTTTTTTTATTTTTTTATTTTTTGTCTATTTACTCAATGAGCTCATGCCCAAACAAGGCGTGTCTATTTAGATGCTGAAATGTTAATGCTTTTTGTATTCTAACACAAAAAGCATTAACATTTCAGCATCTAATAGACACGCCTTGTTTGGGCATGAGCTCATTGAGTAAATAGACTTTTTTTTTTTTTTTTTTTTTTTTTATATTAACACGTTGACTGCCAATGACGAGATATCTCGTCTTACAGAATCCAACCGTTGAGTGCCAAAGACGAGATATCTCGTCTTAAAAAAAAAAAAAAAAAAATTGACGGTCGGGCGTGGATCAACGCTCCCCCCGTCTCCTATAAAAATATTGGAAGTATTGAATGTGTATAATCTATTTTACCGACCAACTAAGTGGCGACAGTGCTCTCCCGACAGAGAGAAAGCCAACCAAAAACAGCCGCGGGAGCAAGCCATTCTCAAGGAAATGGCTTGGCGATTTTACAGTCATCAGTCACCAGACTCGCCCGAGAGCGGCCGCGCCAGCAGCAGCACACCGAGAGCGGAGAGCGGTGCTAGCGTGGGGGATTGCAAATTTGCATAATAGATTATGGGTGAAACACACTTTGAAACACCCGCAGAAAGGCCAGAATCGCACGCATTCCGAAAACCCAGAAACGAACGAGCCTCATTCTCATACTGTAGGCGAAAACGCTTTCACGCTGCTGCACACCGGCGCACAACGGTGGGGGGTTCCAAAAATAGACTGGGTGGGCAGCATAAAGCCTAGAATCGCACAAAGCTTCATCAAAGCTCTCAACCGAAAATCCAAGAAACGATTGAGTCCCATCCACAGTCCACACTCGCCACACTCGCCGACGAGGGGCCGCCAGAGAGGGAGGCTGCTCACTGCTCAGACAGGCAGGAGAAACTGGCTTGTGACAAACGCCACCAGACACGCCCACGGAGGGAGGAGTTTAAAGGAGAGGGTGTTCAGAACTATATTGTTCAGATGTCTGATCTCTCACTGATGCCAAAAATAAATGGTTAAAGTGACTGTTCTGCCTGTTTGATTGAATTTCACAAAACTGCGATTATCTCAGCTTCCTGTCTCAGACGCTCAAACCATGCTGTACTCAACGGCTAATATCTACATAACTACTAACTCTACAAACTAACTCTTTTAGACAGAGAAAGCACACATTATATTAGTACTTTTGTGAACTTCGTGTTCACAAAGTCCAAGCAGAAAATTATCCTCGGCTCTTGTAAAATGAGCCAGAATCCTCAAAAAACGGCTTGGCAGAAGCTACCTACAGTAAAATAAAAATGGCTGGCAGTGAATGTGTTAACTGATAGACCGACAGCAATAACCGAACAACGACGTTAGCGACGGTTAATCGATTAACGGTTAACCGTTGACATCCCTAGTTCAGACTGCTCCACAGCGCCGCCGCCGGAAGTATCGGTTCTGGAGCGTTCTGGAGTGTTTACAATTATTGTGCATTTATTTTCTATTCAAGATGCATTTTGTAGACATTTTGTGACCTCCTGTCTACATTGCACTTCTATTGAATTGAAAATAAATCTAAAATTCAAGATCACAAAGTACATTTATTTGCATTAATTTGATTCCCAATCACGACACACTGGTAAGAATGATTAATATCTAATTAAAAATGCTTTGAAATGCAAAATAATGGCATTTTAAACATGCGTTACAAAGATGCGATTAATCGCGATTAACTATAGTTAATCACGATTAATCGCGATTAAGAAAATTAATCGTTTGACAGCCCTATATATAATATAAGAATATCGGCCGATATATCGATATCGGATTTCTTTTAAATATAGGTATCGGCATCGGCCTCAAAAATCCAGTATCGGTCGGGCTCATTATATATTATTATATATATTGACATTGTTCTAGCTGTGAGGAGATGTTGCAGCTGCTGGGGCCGTGGCAGCTTCATGACGGTAAAGGAAGCTCAGCTGCTGGGGCCGTGGCAGCTTCATGACGGTAAAGGAAGCTCAGCTGCTGGGGCCGTGGCAGCTTCATGACGGTAAAGGAAGCTCAGCTGCTGGGGCCGTGGCAGCTTCATGACGGTAAAGGAAGCTCCGCTGCTGGGGCCGTGGCAGCTTCATGACGGTAAAGGAAGCTCAGCTGCTGGGGCCGTGGCAGCTTCATGACGGTAAAGGAAGCTCAGCTGCTGGGGCCGTGGCAGCTTCATGATGGTAAAGGAAGCTCAGCTGCTGGGGCCGTGGCAGCTTCATGACGGTAAAGGAAGCTCAGCTGCTGGGGCCGTGGCAGCTTCATGACGGTAAAGAAAGCTCAGCTGCTGGGGCCGTGGCAGCTTCATGACGGTAAAGGAAGCTCAGCTGCTGGGGCCGTGGCAGCTTCATGACGGTAAAGGAAGCTCAGCTGCTGGGGCCGTGGCAGCTTCATGACGGTAAAGGAAGCTCAGCTGCTGGGGCCGTGGCAGCTTCATGACGGTAAAGAAAGCTCAGCTGCTGGGGCCGTGGCAGCTTCATGACGGTAAAGAAAGCTCAGCTGCTGGGGCCGTGGCAGCTTCATGACGGTAAAGGAAGGAGGAGATGTTGCAGCTGCTGGGGCCGTGGCAGCTTCATGACGGTAAAGGAAGCTCTCTATGAAGCAATAGCTTCAGCAGCAGCTCCATTCACAGTGAACAGGACACTGACTTTGTGGATAGTGACACGCTACCGCTAGAAGGTCCTGGGTTCGATTCCCGCCTGGGATGCTGTGGGCGCTGAGGGTGTGTTGCCCCCCATGTCCTCAGTGTATCTTGTAAAAGGGCCTTTCTGTGTGGAGTTTGCATGTTCTCCCTGTGCTCCCCTGGGGTTCAACATGGACCGCTACAAAAAAACATGCAGAAGAACGTCACCTGACGAACCACGACTACGACAGAAGATGGTCCCCGAAAAGCTGCCCACTGCTCCTGGCTGCCCCCCCTGGAGGAAGGACATGCCATGTCTGGGTCAAAATGAGCAGAGACCGTATGTCACCGTTGGCACGAGTGTGACCCTACATGCATGTGATGCAACCGGGGGTTTCGTGTGACAATAAAGATGGGTTTGTCTGTCCGGTTCTCTCTTGAAATTCTGGTATTATTCTCTGATATGACGTTTTAGCATCATAACGAAGGTCATTTGGGTGTGAAAGCTGTTAACAAAGTCCATAAATTCAGCCTTTGCAATTATATTTTGAGCAGCACAAAATGTAGACACAATGAACAAAAATCCATTTAAATTATTGCAGTCACAAATTGATTTAATCAGAATTCTTGATGGATGCTGAGATTTCACGTTCAATTAATTAAAACAAATGTTTTAACTGCATTACAACCTGTGTCTGATTCTCAGGGAGTGAAGATGATCATCTCTGTCTTCATTCATATATAAATAAAATATTCATAAAATAGTGTGGAACATAACACCTACTTGGATTGTACCATGACCAATATGTTAGGGTGTAAGCCAGGGCTCTAGACGCATGGCAGATTCTATTGTAGCATGACCAATATCTTAGGGTGGTGATACTCAACCCGAGGCTCTAGAGCCACATGCGGCTCCTTTATGGGTAGTTGTGGCTCTTTAAATTCCTACTTAAAATAAATAAATATACAAATCTAATAAAATAACGGGAGGAAAGGGAGTTTTGGGGGGGATTGTGGCTCTTTTTTTTTGTCAGTATGGCTCCTGCATAGGATGAGGTTGAGTACCACTGTCTTAGGGTGCAAGGGCTCTATTCACCTTATTCACCACGCCCACTTTTTCTCTCTTCCGCGTTACACGCAATTGTATTTGTTCTTCCGGTTCAGCGCTAGTTGGCGGCCAATTTCAAAACAAAACGTCACTATAATAATGAATGAAGTTTGGCAGGTCCTATTCAAAAACCAACCAACCGTTTTTGGGAACGATATGTTTGCCAAATTTGTCCTTGATAGAAATCCCTCAAGCAGGAAAAATACTCTCTCTCTCTCTCTCTCTCTCTCTATCTATATCTATATATATAGATATAGATATCTCACGTGGGTGTGGTGTGAATGCTTGGCGCCCAACATAGAATTGCCAATATGTGCCATGACGCACGAGTGCCACACTGAAGGGAATATCTGACAACACAACGAGGCCATTCTGGTGAGAAAACCTCCTTTGGAGGTCTTTACAATAATTGATGTCCACAATAAGTGGGTCAAATATTTCACCCAGAAATCCAGCGGGCTTTCTCATTTCAATTTGATAAACGTCTGTAGGCCGAGCAGCTAGGCCCCTAGCTAGAGAGCAGCTAGGCCCTAGCTAGAGAGCAGCTAGGCCCCTAGCTAGAGAGCAGCTAGGCCCTAGCTAGAGAGCAGCTAGGACCCTAGCTAGAGAGCAGCTAGGCCCTAGCTAGAGAGCAGCTAGGCCCCTAGCTAGAGAGCAGCTAGGCCCCTAGCTAGAGAGCAGCTAGGCCCCTAGTTAGAGAGCAGCTAGGCCCTAGCTAGAGAGCAGCTAGGCCCCTAGTTAGAGAGCAGCTAGGCCCCTAGCTAGAGGGCAGCTAGGCCCTAGCTAGAGAGCAGCTAGGCCCTAGCTACAGAGCAGCTAGGCCCCTAGCTAGAGAGCAGCTAGGCCCTAGCCAGGGAGCAGCTAGGCCCCTAGCTAGATAGCAGCTAGGGCCTAGCTAGATAGCAGCTAGGCCCCTAGCAGCTAGGCCCCTAGCTAGAGAGCAGCTAGGCCCTAGCTAGATAGCAGCTAGGTCCCTAGCTAGAGAGCAGCTAGGCCCCTAGCGAGAGAGCAGCTAGGCCCCTAGCTAGATAGCAGCTAGGCCCCTAGCTAGAGAGCAGCTAAGCCCTAGCTACAGAGCAGCTAGGCCCCTAGCTAGAGAGCAGCTAGGGAGCAGCTAGGCCCTAGCTAGAGAGCAGCTAGGCCCTAGCTAGAGAGCAGCTAGGCCCCTAGCTAGAGAGCAGCTAGGCCCCTAGCTAGAGAGCTGCTAGGCCCCTAGCTAGAGAGCAGCTAGGCCCCTAGCTAGATAGCAGCTAGGCCCTATCTAGATAGCAGCTAGGCCCCTAGCTAGAGAGCAGCTAGGCCCTAGCTAGAGAGCAGCTAGGCCCCTAGCTAGAGAGCAGCTAGGCCCATAGCTAGAGAGCAGCTAGGCCCCTAGCTACAGAGCAGCTAGGCCCTAGCTAGAGAGCAGCTAGGCCCTAGCTAGATAGCAGCTAGGCCCTAGCTACAGAGCAGCTAGGCCCCTAGCTACAGAGCAGCTAGGCCCCTAGCTAGAGAGCAGCTAGGCCCCTAGCTAGAGAGCAGCTAGGCCCCTAGCTACAGAGCAGCTAGGCCCCTAGCTACAGAGCAGCTAGGCCCTAGCTAGAGCATAACGTCTGTAGGCTGAGCAGCTAGGCCCCTAGCTACAGAGCAGCTAGGCCCTAGCTACAGAGCAGCTAGGCCCTAGCTAGATAGCAGCTAGGCCCCTAGCTACAGAGCAGCTAGGCCCCTAGCTACAGAGCAGCTAGGCCCTAGCTAGATAGCAGCTAGGCCCCTAGCTACAGAGCAGCTAGGCCCTAGCTAGATAGCAGCTAGGCCCCTAGCTACAGAGCAGCTAGGCCCCTAGCTACAGAGCAGCTAGGCCCTAGCTACAGAGCAGCTAGGCCCCTAGCTACAGAGCAGCTAGGCCCCTAGCTATAGCATAAGGAAAATAGTATGGAATCAATGCATGATACTTGTGTAATATGATCTCACATTATCACCTGGATATTTTGGCAATGCAACTTGACCTTTTACATATTAAATAAGCAATTTACAATTTCTCTCCTGATACCTCAACAACAACCCCTGTCCCCCCAAGATCTTCCACACGATTGTGGATTGCCTGGTAGATGCCCCCGTGTCTGCTAGCCAAACTGTCCCTGCGTTTGGCTCTTTGCCTAACACCACTGAACCGTTGCGTTGGGTAATGGTTAACCAAATGTGGTATCTCCTCCCAAGATAACAGCATGTGCCCCCACACACTGACTTTCCTCTGGGGAGAAGCAGTTGTGGGAGAACAACTGTGCTGCAGGTGCGCCTCTCACCTCTGGCCACAAAATGACCAGAAAATACATCGTCACGCCCAGTACGCTCACACCGTGCGCCCTTCACTGCGTTTTGCTGTGCACCATCGATTCACCAAAAATAGGAATCATCTCACAGCAGAGGGGCGCTGGCAGTAAGGAAGTGCTTAGGGTGCTCCAGCACCCTCTGTTGTTTTGTAATGGAATTGCATTATCAATAAAAAACATATGATTAAAATGTGTTTTATATGTTGTATACTGCGATATTTAGGGTTTAGTTGAAGAGTAAGCAAAGAGGGTGCAGTTATCTTTGATGTTTGGGTTAATAATAATAATAATAATAATAATAATAATAATAATAATAATACTAACAATAACAATAACAATAATTATTATTATTATTTCAGTGTTTCTGCCTGCGTTGCTGTCTGTTGTAGTGTAAAACGACCTAAAGGGAGAGCAGGTGGTGACATGAAGGTGAGTGAGAAAAGGAGAAAATACTGAATAATCACATCACAACAGTATAAATCCTAATGTTAATTTAAAATGAGATATTCTCTCTAAATATGGCTAAAAAAACACCCAAACGTCAAAAAAAGATCGAGTGTCCCATGAGCAGCACCCCTAAGAGTTCCAGCGGCCCTGTCTCACAGATACAGTAGAATATGTTGACTTCCTTAGAGGTCACAAAAAGAGACTGTGGAATAGGAGGGGGGGGGGGGGGTTTAGCAGGGTGGGTCACTCTGACAGCTTCTTCCATCTCATAAGCATGTATACTGTCTGTAAATATGCTCAATTCACAGCAAGGCGAGTAGAGTGCAGGTGTGTGAGCGCAGGTGTGTGAGTGCAGGTGTGTGAGTGCAGGTGTGTGAGTGCAGGTGTGTAGAGTGCAGGTGTGTGAGTGCAGGTGTGTGAGTGCAGGCGTTACATGGAATGATAGCAAACACATGCTGGATAAAACCATTTGGAGCTTCCAAAGATTGTTTGCTAATCAGGAGACGTAGTTGTGAATTTGATGTGAACCTTCTACACATACAGACACACACGCTGAGATGATGAGAAGAAAGGCGTTTCTGTGGGGCGCACACAGGCAGCACAGCAGACAGACAGCAGACAGGCAGCGCAGCAGACAGGCAGCAGACAGGCAGCGCAGCAGACAGACAGCAGACAGGCAGCGCAGCAGACAGGCAGCAGACAGGCAGCGCAGCAGACAGACAGCAGACAGGCAGCGCAGCAGACAGGCAGCAGACAGGCAGCGCAGCAGACAGACAGCAGACAGGCAGCGCAGCAGACAGGCAGCAGACAGGCAGCGCAGCAGACAGGCAGCAGACAGGCAGCGCAGCAGACAGGCAGCAGACAGGCAGCGCAGCAGACAGACAGGCAGCGCAGCAGACAGGCAGCAGACAGGCAGCGCAGCAGACAGGCAGCAGACAGGCAGCGCAGCAGACAGGCAGCAGACAGGCAGCGCAGCAGACAGACAGACAGACAGGCAGCGCAGCAGCAGACAGACAGCAGACTGTCCCCAATGGCGTGTTGAGGATTAAAGACAGACCGGTGTGTTATTATAGTAACAAGCAGAGTGACCCCTTTAGACGCTGTTATGTTATCTGTCCCGGCTGTTAGGAGAGATGAAGGAAAACACCAACAGAGGTTCCAGATAGAAGCTGTGGCTACACGGCAGCGCTTCACAATACAGTCAAAAGATAAGCCTCCACAATGAATGTTGTGCAGTAGAATGCGAAAAAGGCAACAATTCACCGCCACATTTAGCAACAACTTTGGAGATAAAGCTGATAAGCTTTGCTGCAGATGTATTTCCTATGCACACATGCGTTCTATTTGTCCAAACTGGCATCATCAGAATCGTTGTTGTGAAAATTGTGTTTCGCCAATTTCCTTGTTTGCAAAAGAGAAAGGGAGCAAATAATCCATTCCGTTTGTTTTTGTGCTCCCACTGAGAAGCCATTCAAATGGTTTTTTCTATAAACAAGAGAGCTAATAAAATACGATTAATTTTCCACAAGCATCACGAGCTTGCCAATGGATTGTTACTTGGCTGTGCGTGTCTTTTGTTTTGTTTGTATTGTTCAAGTAGCTCATGCAGTTTAGTGGCAGGCAAGATCAACAGCTGCCAGCACGAGACGCGCAAAGTGACAACACGCCAGTGGAGCCTTAAGCAGACCTGTATGGCTTCAGTGACAGACGTAACGTAAAGCCCCGTCTGCAAGTCCCCCGTAACAGACGGGCAAACAGGAAGTGACAGACGTAACGCGTAAAGCCCTGTCTGCAAGTCCCCCGTAGGAGACGGGCAAACAGGAAGTGACAGACGTAACGCGTAAAGCCCCGTCTGCAAGTCCCCCGTAGGAGACGGGCAAACAGGAAGTGACAGACGTAACGCGTAAAGCCCTGTCTGCAAGTCCCCCGTAAGAGACGGGCAAACAGGAAGTGACAGACGTAACGCGTAAAGCCCCGTCTGCAAGTCCCCCGTAAGAGACGGGCAAACAGGAAGTGACAGACGTAACGCGTAAAGCCCTGTCTGCAAGTCCCCCGTAAGAGACGGGCAAACAGGAAGTGACAGACGTAACGTAAAGCCCCGTCTGCAAGTCCCCCGTAACAGACGGGCAAACAGGAAGTGACAGACGTAACGCGTAAAGCCCCGTCTGCAAGTCCCCCGTAACAGACGGGCAAACAGGAAGTGACAGACGTAACGCGTAAAGCCCCGTCTGCAAGTCCCCCGTAAGAGACGGGCAAACAGGAAGTGACAGACGTAACGCGTAAAGCCCCGTCTGCAAGTCCCCCGTAACAGACGGGCAAACAGGAAGTGACAGACGTAACGCGTAAAGCCCCGTCTGCAAGTCCCCCGTAAGAGACGGGCAAACAGGAAGTGACAGACGTAACGCGTAAAGCCCCGTCTGCAAGTCCCCCGTAAGAGACGGGCAAACAGGAAGTGACAGACGTAACGCGTAAAGCCCTGTCTGCAAGTCCCCCGTAACAGACGGGCAAACAGGAAGTGACAGACGTAACGCGTAAAGCCCCGTCTGCAAGTCCCCCGTAACAGACGGGCAAACAGGAAGTGACAGACGTAACGTAAAGCCCCGTCTGCAAATCCCCCGTAACAGACGGGCAAACAGGAAGTGACAGACGTAACGTAAAGCCCTGTCTGCAAGTCCCCCGTAAGAGACGGGCAAACAGGGCCAGAAGAAGAGAAGGTTTGGAGAATGGCTGGATAAAGAGTGTAATGTTGGAGGTAGTGGAGAGACAGACTGCCTCCCACCTGCTCCACTTTGAAAGGTGAAGCAGTTAAATAAAGCTTAGACTAGGAGTCTGCTCAGTGTGTGTGTGTGTGTGTGCGTGCGTGTGTGCGTGCGTGCGTGCGTGCGTGCGTGCGTGTGTGCGTGTGTGCGTGCGTGCGTGCGTGTGT
Organism: Poromitra crassiceps; assembly: GCF_964638095.1. Classification (NCBI taxonomy): domain Eukaryota; kingdom Metazoa; phylum Chordata; class Actinopteri; order Beryciformes; family Melamphaidae; genus Poromitra; species Poromitra crassiceps. The sequence goes on from NC_139625.1 coordinate 2,917,285, forward strand.
GTGTGATCTGGTACGGGACCCCCACCACTGAGACGGAAATAGGCCAGAGCAGTGGGGATAGAGACAGGATCAAGAAAGGGAGGAGTGGAGTGACAGGAGCTGGAGCAAAAAAAAAGAAAGAAAGATAAATAAATAAATAAATAAATAAATAAATAAATGAATAAATAAATGAATAAATAAATAAATAAATAAATAAACAGACGCAGACAATCATTTTAATCCCGAGAGCTTTCTCTTATCTCAGCGTACGCATGCCTGCTCACATGTAGGCCTGCATTCAGTTAGCATTCACAGTTGCTGTGACAATAATGCGGGACAGATAGGCCATTTTAAATGAGCTAGCTGTCTTAAAGTCACTGTCTGCCTGCTAGCCTGTGCTAGCCTTTAGCTTGCAGTGATTACCTCTCGCCAGCCGAGCTTGACAACAGACAGGCAGAGTGTAATCAAGTGGGAGAGAGGAGCGTAATCAGCGTTTCCCCTCCAATCAGCCCCAAAATCACTGTCTCTAATCTGCAGGCAGCCATTGATGGCTTTGATTGATAGGATGGATTTGTTATCTGTCTGTGGGGGTCCGCAGGGAGCAAGAGCAACCAGCAGGAGGCAGAGACACAGTCAGCTTATCAGCTATCGCTACATTTGTTTCCGCTCCCCTCGTCGAGCGAGCCGGGCTTTTCCTCACAGGCCTACAGCTCCTCTCATTTATCATACGGAAGAATTAAATGTGGACACTTCAAAGTACTTCCACACACAAGGGTCCCCGGGGGCATGTGTTTTCTCCCTGTTTAAAATGGAGAGGCCCAATCCATCACGGTGCCGTTTGTGACGGAACCAGGCAGCAACCACAGTGTGTGTGTGTGTGTGTGTGTGTGTGTGCGTGTGTGTGTGTGTGTGTGCGTGCGTGTGCGTGTGTGCGTGCGTGTGTGATTCGTACATGTTGGATATACAGACAAGATAAGGGGGACAGAATAATGCTTTTTCAGCAAGCAAATACCATGACTGTAGCATAGCTGCCTGCAGGGTTTTGATAAATCTGGCTTTTCTGCCTCATATTGTGGTGAAAAATCCTCACAAACGTTCAAACAAACATGCTCATTCTCGCCGAGCGTGTGATGAACGAGCCCCATTGACTTGGTGCATGGAGCCAAAACAATAGAGAGCAAGACAAATGCGGGCTCTGTTTCAGATAACGAGCCAGTGTGACGTTCTCTGATGGCTCGCAGAAAGAGTGACACGAGTCACAAGTCAAGTAGCTGCTAATGTTATTTATGCATCATTAAAAAAAAACGTTTGAAAATAAATAAAAGATGCAGATTCTCCACTGTGCAATGTGCATTTGTGGCATTGACATGTAAAAACTAATTAACTAGCAGTTTATTTGAATGTCCCTCGTTAGCCTTAATGTCTTAAAGTAGTGTCATTCTTCCATTGTGTGACATCATATATATATATATATATATATATATATATATATATATATATATATATATATATATATATATACAGTATATATATATATGACATCATATATATATGACATCATGTATATGACATCACACATTATAGGAAAAATAGAAACCGCACACTCTGGCTCCGATGCAATGAGTTTAATAAATAGACAACGTTTCGGCCTGGTGGCCTTTGTCAAGTCATGTTACACATGTATATGACATCACACACACACACACACACACACACACACACACACACACACACACACACACACACACACACACACACACACACACACACACACACACACACGTGTGTGTGATGTCATATATATGTGTGATGTCATATACATGATGTCATATATATATATATATATATATATATATATATATATATATATATATATATATATATATATATGACATATATGTATGTATATGTATATCTATATATATATATATATATATAGATATATATATATGGGTGTGTGTGTGCTGAGCTGGGGAGAAGCAGGGAGGATAGGCAGCATCAGCAGCAGTAGGGGCTGAGCTTTGAGGCCAGGCAGCAGCTGCAGGGGCACAGGCAGAGTGTCTGTCAAGCCTCTGTCCACATCCTAATGGGATGTTCTTGTTGTTGCCAGCAGATCGCTCTCATCCTGTGTTCTGGACTACAGATCAAAGAGCGCTGCAATCCACAGAGCTAGCAACGACTGGATGGATGGAGGGGAGAGAGAGCGGGAGGGAGGGAGGGAGAGAGAGAGAGAGGGGGGGGGGGGAGAGAGAGAGAGAGAGAGAGAGAGGGAGGGGGGAGAGAGAAGGGGAGGGAGGGAGGAGAGAAAGACAGGGAGAGGGAAGGGGAGGGAGTGAGGGAGAGAGAGAGAGAGAGAGAGAGAGAGAGAGAGAAAGACAGGGAGAGGGAAGGGGAGGGAGGGAGAGAGAGAGAGAGAGAGAGAGAGAGAGAGAGAGAGAGACAGGGAGAGGGAAGGGGAGGGAGTGGAATAGGACGGGTGAGCAATGGGCAAGGAGGGAAAGAAAGAAAGAAAGAAATGGTCTTGCACTGTGTTTCTCTGTTCACCGTCAGAGGAAGATTACAGCCTATGACTCTATTTCCTGCTTCTATGTAGGTGAGAGGAGAGGAGAGCACACCAAGGAAGATAAACGCCAACTAATAGTGGGCGGGGACTGTGAGAGCTTCCTCTAAGCCTGATGCTAATATGTGTGTGAGCAGCATCACTCTGAGCATGTGTGCCCATGCAGGCGTTGTGAAGGCACAGAGGAGAGGGAGGCTTTACTCAGGCCGTGTGTCCACATGGCGTCTATTCCTGACATTTGAACGCTGGAAGTACGCTGGGGGAGCGCTGACTCTATAGCGCACAATATGCAAGGAAGCAGTCTGAAAGTGACTGAAAGCTCAGCAGAGGTAGCTATAGCTTGATAGCTGACAGCTAACATTAGCCAACAACACACGTACGCTGATTTAGCGCAAGACTCACCAGAAATATTCAGTGTCCGGCCAATCTGCTCCCACAATTGAGCCTTTCTGTCTCTGTTG
>NC_139625.1:2932784-2940284 GCF_964638095.1 Poromitra crassiceps
GAATGTTAGAGTGCACATTCGAGTGCAATGTCATGAGAGCACTCACTCCGTTTCGAAAATAGCAGCTCGGACGGTCCGTGCAAAATTCAGACTTATTTGTTTCCTCCAGAACTATGTGCCGAGCAAAAAGGGCAAAAGTAAAGACTACAAGAGGAACTAATACCAGAGGGAATGAATAGTTATTATGGCCAAAGACTAACCTTGTATAACCAAGGGACACCGAGGGACTGTCAGGCTAGGCTGCTCACAAATGAGTTTGTGCAATGTTTAATTTATTTTCCCCTCAGCAGTACCACAACAAGAAGAATGCTACCGCTGCTAAAGAAAAGCACTATAATCTAGCTCAATTTTCTCCAAAAGAGAAACTAGTATAGCAGCAAATGTATAGAATGATCAGAAATAAGGTAGCCCTCTCTAAGGGCAGATTTTTATGGTGAAGCCAAACGGGGATGCTTGTGGAGCCATTACTAAAATTAGCCTCAGTGACCACTGCGTCAAACAAATGACAGAGGAAAACACTGACATTACCGCAAAAGTGGCAGAAAAGTTTTGTGTTTTGGGATTTTTTGTTTGTTCCGCAGAAAAAGATTTTTGCATGCCCTTGTCTAAATTATAGCTGTTAACCAAGATTAACAGTAAGCCTCTGTCTAAATGTATTTGGAGTCCCACTTACAGAGCACAGCTGCCGTTACTCTTCTCTTCTGGACTTCTGTTTAATTGCAACAGCAAGCTGACAGATGTACAAAGTAGAGCCAGACCAAAACTGGATTTTTGAGGCCGATGCCAAGTATATTAGGGAGTAAAAAAAAAACAATATCGATATTTCGACCGATATTCTTACGTTATATATAGACGGTTTTAACTTGACAACAAAAACATTCTAAATTGAACCCCCGCTCACTTCCTGTTGCAGTGTTTGCTATGGACATAAAAGAAAAAAAAACATTCAAGTGCAGGACTGACCATTCCGTGAAAACCGTCTATACACATTATATTAAAAAAAAATTGCAATGATCCCTAAAATATCAAACACTTGACAAATATATGACTTGACATGACTTGAGATATGTAATGTAGGCAGGATATTTTACAGCTTATCAATAAACTTTATTGTCCAAAATGACATCAAAGCAATGAAACAGTCAACTTCACTGGGAATTTAATCATTATAAATAACTAGAAATACAAAAACACAAAATAGAAGAAATATAAAATATAACTTTAGTTACGAAAAAAGATCAAATATACACACCATGCTGTCTATAACTGAAAAAATACAAAAAATATATATCGGCAATATCGGCCCAACAAATCGAGCGATACCGTTATATCGGTTTTCAGGCCGATAATATCGGTGAACCGATATAACGGTCGGGCTCTCGTACAAAGACTGTATTATTTTGGATTTGGGAAGAGAGACTTGAGGCCAACATCTAACTCTGAGGGAATAGAGAGTGTTTGAGGAGTGTCACCGTGCGCTCCGTTCTGCACGCTGGCTGGGCTTAGTCGTGATAAAGAGCGGAGAGATTATAAAATGCTGATGGAGTACCCTCAGCACTGCCATTCATCAACATAATTAACCATAATCAGCAGCATCCACAGAGAGAGAGAGGGAGAGAGAGAGAGGGGGGGGGTGATAGAGGACAAGAAAAAGACAGACAGAGTAAAAAGGTAGGGGAAAAATGAACATATAGGCATGCAGTGCACACTCACTCAAGTATGATGTGGTGCCTGACTGGCTTTGCTATTATTGCAATTCTCAGAGGCTGCTGCTTTTTGTACTGTGTGTCTCAACACTACATCATCCTGCATGCACAGAGAGGGGAGGAGCTAACTTCTCCTTGTGTGTCTTGTTGTTGTCTGCCCTTTGTGATGCTCAGAGAGGGGAGGAGCTAACTTCTCCTTCTTGTGTCTTGTTGTTGTCTGCCCTTTGTGATGCTCAGAGAGGGGAGGAGCTAACTTCTCCTTCTTGTGTCTTGTTGTCTGCCCTTTGTGATGCTCAGAGAGGGGAGGAGCTAACTTCTCCTTCTTGTGTCTTGTTGTCTGCCCTTTGTGACGCTCAGAGAGGGGAGGAGCTAACTTCTCCTTCTTGTGTCTTGTTGTTGTCTGCCCTTTGTGACGCTCAGAGAGGGGAGGAGCTAACTTATCCTTCTTGTGTCTTGTTGTTGTCTGCCCTTTGTGACGCTCAGAGAGGGGAGGAGCTAACTTCTCCTTCTTGTGTCTTGTTGTTGTCTGCCCTTTGTGACGCTCAGAGAGGGGAGGAGCTAACTTCTCCTTCTTGTGTCTTGTTGTTGTCTGCCCTTTGTGACGCTCAGAGAGGGGAGGAGCTAACTTCTCCTTCTTGTGTCTTGTTGTTGTCTGCCCTTTGTGACGCTCAGAGAGGGGAGGAGCTAACTTCTCCTTCTTGTGTCTTGTTGTTGTCTGCCCTTTGTGACGCTCAGAGAGGGGAGGAGCTAACTTCTCCTTGTGTGTCTTGTTGTTGTCTGCCCTTTGTGACGCACAGAGAGGGGAGGAGCTAACTTCTCCTTCTTGTGTCTTGTTGTTGTCTGCCCTTTGTGACGCACACAGAGGAGAGAAGCTAACTTCTCCTTATTGTGTGTCTTGTTGTTGTCTGCCCTTTGTGACGCACAGAGAGGAGAGAAGCTAACTTCTCCTTCTTGTGTCTTGTTGTTGTCTGGGCCCTTTGTGACGCACAGAGAGGAGAGGAGCTAACTTCTCCTTCTTGTGTCTTGTTGTTGTCTGCCCTTTGTGACGCACAGAGAGGAGAGAAGCTAACTTCTCCTTCTTGTGTCTTGTTGTTGTCTGCCCTTTGTGACGCACAGAGAGGAGAGAAGCTAAATTCTCCTTCTTGTGTCTTGTTGTTGGCTGCCCTTTGTGACGCACAGAGACGAGATAAGCTAACTTCTCCTTCTTGTGTGTCTTGTTGTTGTCTGCCCTTTGTGACGCACATAGAGATAAGCTAACTTCTCCTTCTTGTGTCTTGTTGTTGTCTGCCCTTTGTGACGCACATAGATGAGAGAAGCTAACTTCTCCTTCTTGTGTCTTGTTGTTGTCTGCCCTTTGTGACGCACAGAGAGGAGAGAAGCTAACTTCTCCTTCTTGTGTCTTGTTGTTGTCTGCCCTTTGTGTCGCACAGAGACGAGAGAAGCTAACTTCTCCTTCTTGTGTCTTGTTGTTGTCTGCCCTTTGTGACGCACAGAGAGGAGATAAGCTAACTTCTCCTTCTTGTGTCTTGTTGTTGTCTGCCCTTTGTGACGCACAGAGACGAGATAAGCTAACTTCTCCTTCTTGTGTCTTGTTGTTGTCTGCCCTTTGTGACGCACAGAGAGGAGAGAAGCTAACTTCTCCTTCTTGTGTCTTGTTGTTGTCTGCCCTTTGTGTCGCACAGAGACGAGAGAAGCTAACTTCTCCTTCTTGTGTGTCTTGTTGTTGTCTGCCCTTTGTGACAAACAGAGAGGGGAGGAGCTAACTTCTCCTTCTTGTGTGTCTTGTTGTTGTCTGCCCTTTGTGACGCACAGAGGAGAGAAGCTAGTGCGACAGCAAAACGCAGTAGGGACCCGGCTAGCACTGAGCTGAAATGAAAACGGGTGCACATAAATAAATCTGATGTTGTATCATTATTATTATTATTATTATTATTATTACCTTTATTATTATTATTATTATTATAAATTAGGCTATGGTAGGGGAAAAACACTGTATTGTGTTTTAAGAAGTTTAAGAAGCCTTGCTATATAGACTAAAGCTTCCTTGCTGATGGTCATAGTTGGATGCAAACATACTGAACTGAAGCCTTGTCAGGTCTGCTCTCCATCAAGTGTCTGTATCTCATGTGGGCTAATTGCGTCATGCTGTTCATGGGGGTCAGGCTGCACACATGCTGACAGATCCTCCATGTCTCCAGCCAACTCCCCATTAGACATGTTGATCTGCTCATCTCCATTCATTATTCACAGCCACATGCAGCCACGGCCATGTAGAGTTCAACATTTAAACACGTCTACATTCCCGGGTCATTTCCAACTAATATCAGGGCTAATATCTGAGTGCTGTTGGCAGGCTTTTCTCACTGACTCAGACTTTCACCACGTCTGTAAAAAACAGTCAGATATACCAGCCAACAATTTTAACATTTTGTTAATTCATGACAATATGGCTACACACAGAAAAGCTACAGTCATTCCACATTGAACTGGTGGTTCTTACATAAACATAATCACTGACAACTGTCAATGATGAAAGTGCCCCGACACTTTCTATCGTATGTCATCTTTGATTCAACTGCTATGTTACAGATTCGATCAAGAAATCATGAACTACGAGAGATCCCCCGTGCAGTGTAGGCAAAAAATATCTATATGCTAACACTAAAGATTGATCGGTATCCTGAACCTCAATTAGCCTACTTTTAATTGTCTTGCTCAAAGGTCTCGAACCCACTGCCACCATAACGATGTCTGTCTACGCACGGAGCCGTTTGAGCGTTCCGTTACACAAGCTATAGTCTGCCAGGAGCCATTGCCCTATGACCCCGACCTTTTGAGGAACTAATATAGCATTGCAGCACACAAGAATGCCAATTGAATAAACATAATAAGTATTAGAGCACACAGAATGCCAATTAGATCAACATATATAAGAGAGAGAGCACCACAACATAATTGCCATAAAGGCCCTTGAGGTAAACACATGTTCCCACAGTAGGAGGAGCGGGAGGAGCAGTGTGTGTGTGTGTGTGTGTGTGTGTGTGTGTGTGTGTGTGTGTTTTTTGTGTGTGTGTGTGTGTGTGTGTGTGTGTGTGTGTGTTTTGTGTGTGTGTGTTTGTGTGCACTAAGGTAGAGAAAATCAAGCCGAGGAGGAGGAGGAGGAGGAGGAGGAGGGAGTGAAACAGGCTGAATGTGTTGTTAATTTAGCCCTGTTTTAATTAGTCCGTCTGCCGGAGCGCAGCAAAGCAGAGGGGGCTAGCGGGGCGCCCCCTGGCTGTCAGGCTGACCCAGGCCACCAGATTGGCACGGCTAACTACTGCCTGTCTCCGACCAGCAGCTGGCCACGACTCACAGACCCACCGCTGTTCTCAGCGCCCAAAGCTAAAATCTTCATTCTTCAACATGCGGGCTGATATAACAACACTCACTTGTGCTACTTTATTAACTTGTGTTCTGTGTTCTTTCATTCCTCCTGGTGCCTTCAGCCCAGCTGTAATTAAAACATGCTCTGTTCTTCTTCCCTCTCTGCTTAACAATGCAAATACTCCATTTGACAGTTGCTTATGATAATGCTCCTGACTCTGACTCTCTAAGGGACCATCTCTGTTTACCGAGTTCACACTCGAACGGCGTTGGCGGGCCCGGGTGGGTGTGTGCTCTGTGTGTGTACGGGAGGAAGAGGGGGGGTGGGGGGGCAGGTTGATATTTAAAGTGTTTGACTATTTTATGAGTTTTTCAGTGTTATAAAAGAAAAGAGAAAAAGAGGAGACAGTCCCCTCTGAGCAGCAAACAGTGCGTGCCCTAACGGAATGTACAAATATCAGCCTAACTGCTTGAGTTCTGGGAGAGGATTTATGACACGGCGTCTTATTATCTGCAGGTGGGCTTAGTGCAATACGCCCCCCTCCACGCTCCCCTCCTCCACGCTCCCCTCCTCCACGCTCCCCTCCTCCACGCTCCCCTCCTCCACGCTCCCCTCCTCCACGCTCCCCTCCTCCACGCTCCCCTCCTCCACGCTCCCCTCCACGCTCCCCTCCTCCACGCTCCCCTCCACGCTCCCCTCCTCCACGCTCCCCTCCACGCTCCCCTCCACGCTCCCCTCCTCCACGCCACATCAGGCCCAAAGTGTCTCTGGAGCTAAGGCACACTCGCACACTTTAAAGTCAAGCTGAACCCAAACATGAGTCCCCCCCCCCCCCCCCCCCCCCAAAAAAAAAATGAGTCCCCCCCCCCCCCCCCCAAATACCTGGGTATTCAGTGCACCTATTTAATAATGTATACAAAAAAAAAAACACAAAAATCGAATTTCTTTAGTTTTCCACACTTTTTCCACATCAAAAGTTCATTTTTCAAGATTTCATTCATAACAGTAATCTACAGTTTGCTGACGTCACATTGCACTATCAAATTTTTACCCCATTTCAACCAATCATATCACGACATGGCAGCTGTCAGTCAATCTTTATTTCAAGGAGAAAATTCTGCAGGCAAAATGGCCATATAGTGTCTGTAACCTGGCAGACCTTACAGGTCGCACTTGAAAATGAGATCTAGGTCTCAAGGTGATTCACCTGTATAAATAAAGGTTAAATAAAATAAAAATAATTTCTAGCCCAAAAACTAACTAATAACTTTTGTATGTAACATACAAAAGAAAGCAAACGGTAATGTCGAAGAATGCAAAGACATGTAACTGGCTCGTTAAACTCACATTCCAGGATAACGTTAACGTAAGGGGTCGCCCCTCGGAGATTCCAGGTGGGCAGGCAGCAGTCATGCATCGGATTGTCCGCTCCGTTCCACACAGAAGCAGCTGGCTGCCTGGTACTCTGCGGATCCCACTCACATACAGTAGCACCACAACACGCTGAATCCCACTCGGTTTGGGGGCAGAACACGCCAGGATTGGTCAATGCCAAATCCAGTCCCCAGAATTGTCAAATCAAATCATCGACATGCTATTATGGCTCGCCTCTCAACACTGTCATCTCAGACAAGATTTGAGGCCCAAAGAAAAGGCAGGTTTGAACCCATAGAGGGCACTTTTGCTGCTGAAAATGATGCACTTTGTACAATTGTAACAAGTTAGTTACACTTTTTTTCCAGCTTTTAACCAATATATACGGCTTTTGGGGTGGTGTGTGAAGAATTCTGGTCAGAATTTCCACATTTGAGACCAAATTTATAATATTCTACAATCTTTATCATTTTCAGCTGCATAAGTGCCCTCTATGGGTTCAAACCTGCTTTTTTTTTGCCCTTCAAAATGCCCAAAACGTGGTTGCATCCTACGTCATGGCCAACTCCCACCTTCCCCGCTCATGTGAAAAATGTTTTCTTCATGTGATCATGACTGTAGTTCACACCAGAGTCAACATCTCCATTCACTCCAATGGAGCCGTTTTTAGCGCGAGCCCTTTAACAGCGCAATGCATCATGGGTAATCGCCTACTGTGGCTAATATTAGCGGCTAGTTAGTTATGTTACATGGCAGTAAAACGCCACTGAATGACCAAATTGATATAACTTTTAACAATTTCGAGTAACACTGTTTCCATACGGATCACCAGCGTTAGTTTGTTGTTTATAACGTGGCTATATTTATCATGTCCTCTATCTCTGATACACTGAGAATACTGGGAGGCGGGCCATAGCGTCTCTGTCGATGATTTGATTTGACAGTTCTGGGCACTGGCATTGGCGTTGGCCAATCCTGCCGTGTTTCGCCCCCAAATCGAGTCTGTTCTGGCGCAAAGCAAGTGGGTACTAGAACGAGGCTCTCTGAGGCACGAGC
>NC_139625.1:2945284-2950284 GCF_964638095.1 Poromitra crassiceps
CCTTTAGTCGGGGCTTGGACCCATGCAGCCAGACTTCATCTGCTTTTGATATCTTCACGGTGCGTCTTGCAGCCGCTGTGATTGTGTGCGAGCAGCCCCGTACCTGTCCGAGTCAGTACTCGTTAAACACACCGCACGTGCAGCATGCATCACGTAGGTTCCGACTGGTAATTAGTAACATCGTTCCGATTGTAACAGCAATAAAATGTCACATATATGTCACTCACAACAAGTATTAAAACATATTTATTTGGTGTATATTTTGCTGTTTGCTGCTGTACATATTTTTTTGCATGTTAAAACGTGGTTGCCCCTGGGGCAACCAAAGGCCAAGAAATGGTTGCCCTATTTTTTCTTTTGTTGCCCGGGGCAACCGGGCAGCCGTTAATGTCGAGCCCTGTATCTACCTATCTATCTAGATTCAAGATTCAAGATTTTTATTGTCTATCTACCTATCATATATTTATGACAGCGTTGGTCAGTCTGTCTGCTTGACAATCCCATTGTGCAATAAAAACGATTGAAGGGAGATGAACAGACTGGAAACCTTATGTTATTCTTATTAGATAAAGCGAAAGTTGACAACGCTTTTTCCTTTGTGGACATAATTTGCAGTTGAAAAAAGGTAATACATAGCAATATATATATATTTTTTAATTACAATAACATTGTATCGTGACTTAAATGGGGACTAAACCCCCAGATTTCTGGCAAAACGGCACGCTAATTGATTTGAAAAAGAAAAAGCAGCAGAATCCAGCCACTAGTTTGTTCCAATGCAAATTGACTGCAGGCGCTGTTGTAACAGAAGCAGAAGAGCGTCTCCTCTTGTCTTCACTATACTCTTTGTCTGCACTCAGATACAAATGTTATTTTAGAGCCACAATATTGTTATAAATATCAGCAACTAGCCAACATATATCAACGCTGATGGGCTTTATGTAAAGAGTGTGACTGACACCGAGTGACAGTTATCAAACTGGTCATTCAGTGGCGTTTTACTGCCATGTAACTAACAAGCTAACAAGCTAGCGTTAGCCAGAGTGATATAGAAGAGAGAGTGACGCCAACAGAAGTCCAAAATGCATGACTCACATAGCGGGGGAATAGCCAGGAAGGAGGCTCGTTTGAACGCATAAAATAAAGCTGATAATATACAATTTGATTAGTTAAACGTCTAAACGGTCCATTCTGCTGCAACTCTACAGCCCTGCTTAATCCTCGCTAAAAAACTGCTCCATTGGAGTGAATGGAGATGTCGCAACTCTTCTATGTCTCTGGCTAATGATCACATGGGTGGGAAAGAGGGCGTTCGTCATTACGTAACAGTAGACAAAATCAACCATTTTGGAGGCCAAAGTGCGAAAGCGGGTTTGAACCCCTAGGGGCCACTCTCGCTGCCTGAAAATGATACAGTGTGTAGAATTCTAACAGTTTAGTGTCAAATGTGGAGATTCTGCCCACAATCCTTCAGCAACACACCTCAAAAGCCATATAATGTACATGGGTTAAAGCCAGTGGGCAATCTCTGAGGTTTTCCCACAAGGATGCGGAAGTAACCCAGAAAGCTGTAACTCCTCGAATGGCCACTTGAGGCAGGGCTCAGAAGTCCTGTCATTTCCGTTCACCCCCATGTTAAATGCCCTACTTTGTAACAGTGATTAAGCATCTTTACAGCCTGGTCCAAAACATGGTTTTGGTCTATATAGCTAATTTCACCTTTTCATAACAACTGTATGGGGTGTCATTTTTTATATAACTCGCCCTGTTTGGAGTAAAATAGATGATAGAAAAGGGGGTGATTAACCCCCTGGACAGGTTGCTGTCCAGTGATCACGCAGCTTGCAGATCACGGACCAATAGCAGGTGGAGTTCATCTCACCTGAAGTGCGCAAGGAGCCCAAGATGGCAACAGACAACACTTTGCTGCAAAACATGAGTCCAAAAAATAGTAGATGGGTTTGTCCATATTATTGAGGGCAGTGTTTAAAGCTGAAAAAATGTGTTTTAGGGTTTAGTATCGTGGGGACAGTAGTTGTGGCACACATCGCTTAAGTCCAATTCATGCTTGGTCTGGCGACACTTTTGAAACAGTCGCCGACAGAAATGAGGACTTGAGTCGACACTTTCAAGTGTCGGCGAGCAGTGTCTGCTACCTGGTGAAATTTCTAGTGTCGCTGACTACGCCACATAGTGTCGCGCAAGTGTGACTGGCTATATAGATGGCACGCGCGCTTGACTTCCTTGTTATTCCCCCGCTGAAATTAAATGAATGAACGTGTCCCCGCTATTTTTTTTTTGATGGGTGGGAGGAGGGGAGGGAGATGGGAAGAGAGAAGGTGATAAAGTGGTGGTCGGATACAGGAAGAGGAGTCGCAGTGAGGTTAGAGGTGGAGGAGGATCTGGTGAAGACCAGGTCAAGCACATTTCCTGCTTTGTGAGTTGGAGGAGATTGAGAGAGGTAGAGGTCGAAGGATGAGAAGAATTTAAGGAAGTGCAGAGATTGTAAGGTTACTGGCTGGATGTTGAAATCACCCAGGAGAATGAGTGGAGTACCATCCTCAGGAAAGATGGAGAGAAGGGTGTCCAGCTCGTCCAGAAAGTCACCAAGTAGAACAGGCGGGCGGTAGATTACCACAATGTTGAGCTTGATGGGTAGGGATACGGCAACTGCATGGGACTCAAAATATGAGATAGACAGATGAGAGAGAGAGGTGACAGTGTACGTCCATTTGGGAGAGATGAGGAGACCAGTGCCTCCCCCACAGCCAGAGGCTCTGGGGGTGTGAGAGAAGGAGTAACCAGCAGACAAAGCTGCAGGAGTAGCAGTGTTTTCCGGGATGATCCAGGTCTCTGTGAGAGCCAAAAAGTGGAGGGATTGAGAAAGAGCATGAGCTGAGATGGTCTCAGTTTTCTTAACAGCCGACTGGCAGTTCCAGAGTCCTCCGGCAATAGTAAAAGGACTATTTGTGAGCTTAGGGTAGGAAAGATTACCCGGGTTACTACACCTGAAGATGCCGTGTCTATGGCATCTGTGGTCTGATGTCACAACAGGGATGGGGAGAAAACACATAGTTAGGTAGATGAGTAGTTAGAAAAAAGAGAAGTAGCAAAACCCTATTCTCTGGCCTACCCTCGATGGACTCCCGCAGAAAGACGGGTCTTTCAGAGGCTGTAGCAGCAGGCTCATATTAAAGACAGATATGGTATCCTCTGAAACTAGAAGTCCTAAGTCATCCATTGGTACCAAACATGTCATGGTAGCTGCGAGCATCACCAGTTTAAACAGGTTTAAAAAGCATATAGGCCTACAAAAATACTACATTTCGGTCGCGACTTAATGACTAAGGAAAAATGTGGGTCGTGAGGTTAGACCAGTTGAGAACCACTGGCTTAGAGCCAGCACCTCCCACCCACTGTCCAGGCCAGCCAATCAATGGGCCTCTTGTTGTGATGTATGGTACCAGAGGTTTATGGCTGTCTGTGTGCCGCAGTGCCTGGCTACTGTAGCCCTGTAGCTGCTACTGTTGATTATACAACACTGCTGCCGCACTCTCTCTCTCTGTCTCTCTCTCTCCTCTCTCTCTGTCTGTCTGCCTCTCTCTCTCTCTCTCTCTCTCTCTCTCTGTCTGTCTGCCTCTCTCTCTCTCTCTCTCCCTGTTCTTCCATCTACCGCAGAGCCAATTTGCTAATGGATGCAGCAACCTGGTGATTTATTGTTGTCAAAGAGATGCTTCAAGTAAGATGCACTAAATGATTTAAGTTTGCAGGCAAATCTGCATCTGAAAGCCGGCCCACTCTGCAGAACGGCTCACATCAAAGATGCTAAGCTGATTATGTGGACCCTCTATTTAGTGGTTCTGAATCATTGTTGCAGCCCCACTCAGTGATATTAAACTCTGCTTTGTTTGTGTTTTGTGTCTATTCTCGCATTTCGGGTAACTGAGACCCAAAAGAAAAAAGAGCTACAAAGAAGACTAACAAAACCAAAAGTGTCTACCGTCTGGCCGAGCTCCGAATTCAATTAATTCAATTAAAATGGCACTGAACAGCACTGTAATGTAAATGTCCACTTGAGTTAAAGTACCGTGGGCTGCATGCTGAAAGTACAGCAGCTGCACGCCGTATTGAATCTTAACACCCATGCACTCCATTTTATTTTCTCAATGTTTTTAGTCACAGCATTCACCATAGACACCGGACAGGCGGTCAATTCTCAAATTCTATTCTCATTCACTTGTGTAGGCATGCCAGATCTATGACTCCTATCTCTCTGGCCCTCAGACCAGTAGGAATGTCTGAGAGCTCCCTAGGGCGTCTGGCCGCAGAAAAGCAGATGTCGCTCGTAGAACTAAGTGACCCCCTCTAAGAACCAACAGCCAGACCCAGACTGCTAATATAATATCATCATATCTGTTAAAGAGCATGGTGCAGGTTAGAGACCACTTTGAAATTAATATGTGGGACTTTTATGTAGCAATTCGGATTCTCGCGCGCAAGAAAACCCGCAAATCGAGC
This sequence comes from Poromitra crassiceps, assembly GCF_964638095.1. Taxonomy (NCBI): domain Eukaryota; kingdom Metazoa; phylum Chordata; class Actinopteri; order Beryciformes; family Melamphaidae; genus Poromitra; species Poromitra crassiceps. The sequence goes on from NC_139625.1 coordinate 2,949,803, forward strand.
AATAACACCTGTGACGTTTTTAATAATAATAATAAACAATAAATGTTCCCTCTGGTTATTACCTCCGTACGCAGAGCGTCTGTCCGTCCGTCTGCGACGATGTACTTACCTGCCTGAGACCATTCTGGAGGCCGGGTTACATCAGCTGAGATGGTCGGTCGGCTGTGCGGTCTCATGGTTCTCCTAAATTATATTTCCAAATAGGCGTTATTTTGAAAAAGCGATTGCATATTGGGGGTCAACTAGTTACGTTTGACTACTGAAACTATTAAAAACTTCATAAAGTGCCATATTACCCATAGCTAGAGCCCAAACAATACAGAAAGTAAACGGTTGCCTTTGGGGGGGAAATGGCGGAGCAGAGTTTTCTTCTCCCGACAATGCCCAAATGCATTCTGGGAAGTGTCGAATTATCATACCAGAGGGTCAAAATGATGGTGATGATTGGTGGTACATTATCCTACAAATACGATAATTATCGT
>NC_139625.1:2955284-3000284 GCF_964638095.1 Poromitra crassiceps
GAACACTGGAAGAATTGGACCAGTGACTCCCTCTTCCTACAGAACACTGGGAGAATTGTACCAGCGACTCCCTCTTCCTACAGAACACTGGGAGAATTGGACCAGTGACTCCCTCTTCCTACAGAACACTGGGAGAATTGGACCAGCGACTCTCTCTTCCTACAGAACACTGGGAGAATTGGACCAGTGACTCCCTCTTCCTACAGAACACTGGGAGAATTGGACCAGCGACTCCCTCTTCCTACAGAACACTGGGAGAATTGGACCAGCGACTCTCTCTTCCTACAGAACACTGGGAGAATTGGACCAGTGACTCTCTCTTCCTACAGAACACTGGGAGAATTGGACCAGCGACTCTCTCTTCCTACAGAACACTGGGAGAATTGGACCAGTGACTCCCTCTTCCTACAGAACACTGGGAGAATTGGACCAGCGACTCTCTCTTCCTACAGAACACTGGGAGAATTGGACCAGTGACTCCCTCTTCCTACAGAACACTGGGAGAATTGGACCAGCGACTCCCTCTTCCTACAGAACACTGGGAGAATTGGACCAGTGACTCCCTCTTCCTACAGAACACTGGGAGAATTGGACCAGCGACTCCCTCTTCCTACAGAACACTGGGAGAATTGGACCAGCGACTCCCTCTTCCTACAGAACACTGGGAGAATTGGACCAGTGACTCCCTCTTCCTACAGAACACTGGGAGAATTGGACCAGTGACTCTCTCTTCCTACAGAACACTGGGAGAATTGGACCAGTGACTCTCTCTTCCTACAGAACACTGGGAGAATTGGACCAGTGACTCCCTCTTCCTACAGAACACTGGGAGAATTGGACCAGTGACTCTCTCTTCCTACAGAACACTGGGAGAATTGGACCAGTGACTCTCTCTTCCTACAGAACACTGGGAGAATTGGACCAGTGACTCTCTCTTCCTACAGAACACTGGGAGAATTGGACCAGTGACTCTCTCTTCCTACAGGACACTGGGAGAATTGGACCAGCGACTCCCTCTTCCTACAGAACACTGGGAGAATTGGACCAGCGACTCCCTCTTCCTACAGAACACTGGGAGAATTGGACCAGCGACTCCCTCTTCCTACAGAACACTGGGAGAATTGGACCAGCGACTCCCTCTTCCTACAGAACACTGGGAGAATTGGACCAGCGACTCCCTCTTCCTACAGAACACTGGGAGAATTGGACCAGCGACTCCCTCTTCCTACAGAACACTGGGAGAATTGGACCAGCAACTCCCTCTTCCTACAGGACACTGGGAGAATTGGACCAGCGACTCCCTCTTCCTACTGAACACTGGGAGAATTGGACCAGCGACTCCCTCTTCCTACAGAACACTGGGAGAATTGGACCAGCGACTCCCTCTTCCTACAGAACACTGGGAGAATTGGACCAGCGACTCCCTCTTCCTACAGAACACTGGGAGAATTGGACCAGCGACTCCCTCTTCCTACAGAACACTGGGAGAATTGGACCAGCAACTCCCTCTTCCTACAGGACACTGGGAGAATTGGACCAGCGACTCCCTCTTCCTACAGGACACTGGGAGAATTGGACCAGCGACTCCCTCTTCCTACAGAACACTGGGAGAATTGGACCAGCGACTCCCTCTTCCTACAGAACACTGGGAGAATTGGACCAGCGACTCCCTCTTCCTACAGAACACTGGGAGAATTGGACCAGCGACTCCCTCTTCCTACAGAACACTGGGAGAATTGGACCAGCGACTCCCTCTTCCTACAGAACACTGGGAGAATTGGACCAGCAACTCCCTCTTCCTACAGGACACTGGGAGAATTGGACCAGCGACTCCCTCTTCCTACAGGACACTGGGAGAATTGGACCAGCGACTCTCTCTTCCTACAGAACACTGGGAGAATTGGACCAGCGACTCCCTCTTCCTACAGAACACTGGGAGAATTGGACCAGCGACTCCCTCTTCCTACAGAACACTGGGAGAATTGGACCAGCGACTCCCTCTTCCTACAGAACACTGGGAGAATTGGACCAGCGACTCCCTCTTCCTACAGAACACTGGGAGAATTGGACCAGCGACTCCCTCTTCCTACAGAACACTGGGAGAATTGGACCAGCGACTCTCTCTTCCTACAGAACACTGGGAGAATTGGACCAGCGACTCTCTCTTCCTACAGAACACTGGGAGAATTGGACCAGCGACTCTCTCTTCCTACAGGACACTGGGAGAATAGGACCAGCGACTCCCTCTTCCTACAGAACACTGGGAGAATTGGACCAGCAACTCCCTCTTCCTACAGAACACTGGGAGAATTGGACCAGCAACTCCCTCTTCCTACAGAACACTGGGAGAATTGGACCAGCGACTCTCTCTTCCTACAGAACACTGGGAGAATTGGACCAGCAACTCCCTCTTCCTACAGAACACTGGGAGAATTGGACCAGCGACTCTCTCTTCCTACAGAACACTGGGAGAATTGGACCAGCGACTCCCTCTTCCTACAGAACACTGGGAGAATTGGACCAGCGACTCCCTCTTCCTACAGAACACTGGGAGAATTGGACCAGCGACTCCCTCTTCCTACAGAACACTGGGAGAATTGGACCAGCGACTCCCTCTTCCTACAGAACACTGGGAGAATTGGACCAGCGACTCCCTCTTCCTACAGAACACTGGGAGAATTGGACCAGCGACTCCCTCTTCCTACAGAACACTGGGAGAATTGGACCAGCGACTCCCTCTTCCTACAGAACACTGGGAGAATTGGACCAGCGACTCCCTCTCTCTCCCTCCTCCCCCTGCACACGGTGCCATGTTGAAAGGCTTCATCAAAGCGCGGGGCTGGAGATATCACAGGCAATTTTCTGCGGCTTTTTCCCCGGGAAGAAGAGGATTCCATTGTTAGAAGAGACGTCTGTCGGGCTGCCTTAGATGAGCTATAATACAGAGCTCCTCTATGCTGTCATCTATAGTGATGGGCCGGGCTAATGGTGGTCTGACCTGCAATAGAGCTCAATGGACACCATGCAAAGAGCGAGTGCAAGGAGAAGAGAGGAAGGAGGGGCGGGAGGCAGGGTGAGACATAGAGAGAGAAAGAGAGAGAGAGGAGGAGGAGGAAGATAAAGAGAGAGAGAGAGGAGGAGGAGGAGGAGGAAGATAAAGAGAGAGAGAGAGGAGGAGGAGGAGGAAGATAAAGAGAGAGAGAGAGGAGGAGGAGGAGGAGGAAGATAAAGAGAGAGAGAGAGGAGGAGGAGGAGGAGGAGGAAGATAAAGAGAGAGAGAGAGGAGGAGGAGGAGGAGGAGGAGGAAGATAAAGAGAGAGAGAGAGGAGGAGGAGGAGGAGGAGGAAGATAAAGAGAGAGAGAGAGATGGGAGGAAGAATTGGCTTGATATTTTCTTGACAATGAAATGTCTCCAGTAATTGTCCCTGTGGTGATAAATGGCGTCCGGCGGTGCGCTGGGTCTCCTTGTCCTTGGGAGACAAAGAGACGAGGAGGAGAGCGGAGGAGGGAGGAGACGCGACACGGGGACCGACTGAAGCAACGTTTAACTCAGCCGCCGGAGTCAAGTGCACTGGCGGTGATGCAGTGTGTGTGTGTGTGTGTGTGTGTGTGTGTGTGTGTGTGTGGAGTCAAGCATATTGAAGGTGATGCTGTGTGTGTGTGTGTATGTGTGTGTGTGTGTGTGTGTGTGTGTGTGTGTGTGTGGAGTCAAGCATATTGAAGGTGATGCTGTGTGTGTGTGTGTGTGTGTGTGTATGTGTGTATATGTGTGTGCGCGTGCGTTTGTGTGTGTCTGTGTCTGGGCGCCCGTCTGCCTGTTTGTGTCTGTGTGTCCCTGTATTTGTCGATGCTTTGCTGGGAGAGTGAAGCCGCTGGCGGCACACTTGTGAGTGGGGTTCGTTCCCCTGGGGCGAGAGGCTGACAGAATAAAAACACATCATAACAGGAGAGTAATATTCCCTCGACAAACGCCTTCAGAGCACTTTTGTGCCCCTGAGACATTTTTTTTTTTTTGCAGGCATGATCCACGGAGGAAAACGCTTCTGCCAACGCTGCCTCGGCTTCGTCAGCAAAGCCTAAAGTAATCACTTCATGCTCTCGTTCACCACCTCGCCTTCCCAACATGGATCTGCATCCTTTGTCCTGCTGGGCTTTCACACTACATGCTGAGCATTTCACTTCCACAATCCTTATAGTACTTGAGCCGCACCGCCAAATAATACACCCTTCTCACGGGGGCCATTTTGTGTCAAAAGGGCAGGGTAAACAGTCTGAAAGTAGGAACAACTTTTTTTACAGTTCGTGCTGTAAGAGAAAGGAATGAACTTCCAGACGAGGTGGTGCAGGCCCCTTCAGTTAACACGTTCAAAAACAGATTAGATAAACACTGGTTAACAAAGGGTTTCTTGTATAACTATAGGGCAGGCTGTTGATTTATTAGACCACGTATTTGGCTCTGGTACTTTGTTTTAATGTATGTTATATGTTGTTGTGTTTTGTTTTTTAACATATTACAACTGTGATTTTGTATTATTGTACTGAGTGTGAGTCTGGTGTAGAGGACTATAGTCCTGTACCAGAAACTTTCAATAAACTAAACACAGGTGCAAGCAAAACACTAATGAGGGTTTCCAACTTCCATGATTGAAATTTGGAAACCCTCATTAGTGTATTGCTCGCACCTGTGTTTATTCTGCCTTTTCGACACAAAATGGCCCCCGTGAAAAGGGTCTATAAACATACATACTTGAGTAATAGCTCACGACAGGCCGTGCTATATGCTCATTATATACCACACCTAAGTGGTATATAAGGCCTGAAGTGAGCTATTGCTCTTATCAAACGGTTATCAAGTATGGGGCGATATGAAAGTAATAGACAACTCAAATTTAAATGGCTGTTATTCATAAATCATAATGTTGCGCGCAACCTGCACAGCCGACGCAGTTGCTGAATGTACAACGTAACGTCAGCTAGTAACACATTGGGTGACAAACAAACAGCTAACGTTAGCTAGCTAACTTTGGCTAATGCTTGTGCTAACGTTAGGTGCAGGCATGTCCAAAGTCCGGGCCGGGGGCCAATTGCGGCCCGCGGACAGATTTTAAGTGGCCCTCGGCTTGTCTCTCAAAATATACTATACATGTATGTGACCCTCCACACAGTATTGGCTAATCAAGCAAGTTCAATTTTAATTTTTTCCCTTCACTTAACGATGACAGCACTATCATACAGTTTGTACAGGAACCAAGTAGGAACAGCACATGCAGAACTAATGTTTTCAGATGCTAAACAAAATACTTAGAATACAATTGTATGTGATTTTTTATTTTATTTTTTTATAACCCATATGATGCGAGAAGCACCCGGCCCCCCGGCATTTTCACATGATCTAATCTGGCCCCCATTCAAAAAAGTTTGGACACCCCTGCAGGGACCAAACAAAAAGGAGAGCAAGTAAGTTGGACTAACTTGCAAGTTCTGAAAACATGTTTCTTTGTTACTTTATTTCAGCTAAAGGTTATCGGTTGTTCGTATGCCTGTGAAAGCCAGCTCTGCTAGGTTAACGTTAACATTAGCTAATGTTAGCCAACATTGAGGAGGCGGAGTGTTTTGGGGATGCGGCTCTAGGCATGATATACGCTCATTATATCACGATAGTGAACCAATCAGATTGCTTGATTTGAGAGAGCCGTTTTATAAAGCAGGATATATGGACCCCCACTAAAAACACGCAAGAAGATCATCGTCTGACCAGCGGCAGTTGGAAGAAGTTGGTCCCCATGGCGCTTCACTCTAACTGCCCACCGCTCCTGGCCAGCCCGTGCAGGAGGACGAGCCAGGATGAGAAAAATGCGGAGGAGAAATGTCACAGCGCCTCGTGTGTGTATAATGCGTATGTGCATGCATTGGAGCTTTGTGACTAATAAAGACGGGGTGTCTCCGTCGTGTACCTTAAACCTGGCTTGTCATCCGGAGAGGTCTAATGATCACAGCGCTTCCCAGACACAGCGTACTGTAGCCCCCCTCCCTCCGCTGCGAGCAGAGACCGTAGGTTATATTCATATGCAAATGTGCATGTGACATCATCCGGCGACTTGCCGACAATAATAATGGCATACACCGCATACCTGAGCCACCATAGATCACCGCATAGGAAATTCCTTCACCGCGACAGCGGTGTCATCTGCATGGGTCCCCAAAGCATTCACACTCAGAAATGCAGAAGGCAGCTTAGTAATGCCTTACTGAGGCCTTTCCACACGTGTGAATGAGCCTTTTTCTTTTAAAGCCCCACTTGTGTGCAGGTGAGAAGGCACATTCACATTGAAAGGCCCCAAGAGTCCTGAGCAAGCCTAGTCTGTGTTCCAATCAGAAGCATATGGGCTAATTGGCATTTATGTCAATGTCACACAGCAGATTGTGGCTATAAGAAGAAAAGAAAGAAAGCGTGGTGCGGGGCTGGAAATAGCATGGAGAAGTTCAGTACAAGAGGAGAGAACTGCAAGCGTCAACGTTTCATCTTCTGTATGGAAGGAAGGAGGGGATCATACTGTAGCTAGTGTGCCTCTGTCTAGACCAGTGATGTGCTAACTGCAATAACATCCCTCACTGCAGGCCTATGTAGGAAGCTGAGGAAGCTGTTTCTGCTGCTATAGAACCTAAGAGGAAGAGGAGAGGAGAAGAAGCTGTCCAGGCCGGGGAGAGGCTGTGAAGGCATGAGGAGGAGGACATACTGTAAATGCTAAAGAGCCCTGTGGAGCCTCAAGTTACCCAGGACACACATTAATCATGGGTGGCCTCTTCACGCTGCATACGAATGTGTGCCACCACCGATGATGCTCCTGCCTCCTGCACTACTATCCCAGCTACAGCCCTGATGATGCTCCTCCTGCACTACTATCTCAGCTACAGCCCTGATGATGCTCCTCCTGCACTACTATCTCAGCTACAGCCCTGATGATGATGCTGCTCCTGCACTACTATCTCAGCTACAGCCCTGATGATGTTCCTCCTGCACTACTATCTCAGCTACAGTCCTGATGATGATGTTCCTCCTGCACTACTATCTCAGCTACAGCCCTGATGATGCTGCTCCTCCTGCACTACTATCTCAGCTACAGCCTTGATGATGATGCTCCTGCCTCCTGCACTACTATCTCAGCTACAGTCCTGATGATGATGATGCTCCTCCTGCACTACTATCTCAGCTACAGCCCTGATGATGCTGCTCCTCCTGCACTACTATCTCAGCTACAGCCTTGATGATGATGCTCCTGCCTCCTGCACTACTATCTCAGCTACAGCCTTGATGATGCTGCTCCTCCTGCACTACTATCTCAGCTACAGCCTTGATGATGATGCTCCTCCTGCACTACTATCTCAGCTACAGTCCTGATGATGATGCTCCTCCTGCACTACTATCTCAGCTACAGTCCTGATGATGATGCTCCTCCTGCACTACTATCCCAGCTACAGCCCTGATGATGATGATGCTCCTCCTGCACTACTATCTCAGCTACAGCCCTGATGATGCTGCTCCTCCTGCACTACTATCTCAGCTACAGCCCTGATGATGATGATGCTCCTCCTGCACTACTATCTCAGCTACAGTCCTGATGATGCTGCTCCTCCTGCACTACTATCTCAGCTACAGCCTTGATGATGCTGCTCCTCCTGAACTACTATCTCAGCTACAGCCCTGATGATGATGATGCTCCTCCTGCACTACTATCTCAGCTACAGTCCTGATGATGCTGCTCCTCCTGCACTACTATCTCAGCTACAGCCTTGATGATGCTGCTCCTCCTGCACTACTATCTCAGCTACAGTCCTGATGATGATGATGCTCCTGCACTACTATCTCAGCTACAGCCCTGATGATGATGCTCCTCCTGCACTACTATCTCAGCTACAGTCCTGATGATGATGATGTTCCTCCTGCACTACTATCTCAGCTACAGCCCTGATGATGATGCTCCTCCTGCACGACTATCTCAGCTACAGTCCTGATGATGATGCTCCTCCTGCACTACTATCTCAGCTACAGTCCTGATGATGATGCTCCTCCTGCACTACTATCTCAGCTACAGTCCTGATGATGATGCTCCTCCTGCACTACTATCTCAGCTACAGCCCTGATGATGATGCTGCTCCTCCTGCACACTATCTCAGCTACAGTCCTGATGATGCTCCTGCACTATCTCAGCTACAGTCCTGATGATGCTCCTCCTGCACTACTATCTCAGCTACAGCTCTGATGATGATGATGCTCCTGCACTACTATCTCAGATACAGCCCTGATGATGATGCTCCTCCTGCACTACTATCTCAGCTACAGTCCTGATGATGATGCTCCTCCTGCACTACTATCTCAGCTACAGTCCTGATGATGATGCTCCTCCTGCACTACTATCTCAGCTACAGCCCTGATGATGATGCTGCTCCTCCTGCACACTATCTCAGCTACAGTCCTGATGATGCTCCTGCACTATCTCAGCTACAGTCCTGATGATGCTCCTCCTGCACTACTATCTCAGCTACAGTCCTGATGATGATGCTCCTCCTGCACTACTATCTCAGATACAGCCCTGATGATGATGCTCCTCCTGCACGACTATCTCAGCTACAGTCCTGATGATGATGCTGCTCCTCCTGCACGACTATCTCAGCTACAGTCCTGATGATGATGATGCTCCTCCTGCACTACTATCTCAGCTACAGTCCTGATGATGCTCCTCCTGCACTACTATCTCAGCTACAGCCCTGATGATGATGCTCCTCCTGCACTACTATCTCAGCTACAGTCCTGATGATGATGCTCCTCCTGCACGACTATCTCAGCTACAGTCCTGATGATGATGCTCCTCCTGCACTACTATCTCAGCTACAGTCCTGATGATGCTGCTCCTCCTGCACTACTATCTCAGCTACAGCCCTGACAGAAACAGCGGCCTGGGTGTCTGCTCTCTTCTCTTTGCTGTGTTTCTCATCTCCTTTCCTCTCCTATGCCTTCTGAATCATCTCATGTGCTTTCACCTTCCACCCTCTGTCCCGTCTATCCCCGCAGACCCCATTCATCTTCTCCCCCCCCCCTCCCCCCCCGGGTCCCTGGTGGCCTTGAGTGGGCCCATGCCAGCAGGGAGAATGGAGGTGGCTGAGAGAAAAAGGTTACCCTCATTATACAGATTAAACCTGTAAATGCCCTGTCATTGGTGTAATCGATGTGCCACTTCATTGCGGTGACTTATTGATCAATCTCGTCTGGGGGTCGTGCACAGTGCATCGTTAAAGCTTCTGCAGTATAGCTTGGACTGCCTTTCCTTTTAGACCTTCTGGGTCTTCTGAAAGTATAGTCGCGCCCCCAAACCTGCAGCCATTTGCAGTATGCCGCGATATGAACATTCTCTGGTTGTTCTCCTGGCTTTGAAACTAACAACGGTAACCGTCGGCTCTCGCTGCAGCATTGTAAGCAAAGATAAATCTATAAAGACCGTCAGAATCCCTTGAAATCAAAGTCAATTAGCCGAAATAGCTATGCGATTTGTTTTTCTTTATTTGTGGTGTTCCTCTTACTGAAGTCTCAGTCCTCCAGATAAAGCACTCAATTAGAAAACACAACACAAAAGGCAGCGCTCTACTTTCTGCGTTCTTCTAAAAGCCATACGTGTCCTTAGATAAGAAGGAAGAGGTGCTGTGAAGCTGCTGAATAGAGTCACGCAAAAAGAAGAACCATTCATGACATCCCAAGCACCTGCCCAATCTTACATGAGGCGTCAAGTGAACTCCAGTGAACCCCATTTTGACTGGCTGAAAGGATCTGGCTCCTTTGAAAGGAAGCCCTTTATTGGCTGAAAGGATTTGGCTCCTTTGAAAGGAAGCCGTTTATTGGTGGGAGGAAGAAAGGCTGAGCACCTGCCTCTCCCCACCCGCAGATCGCACCAAAGCATGAGAGAAATGTGCTATTACAGTACAGAGTGACACCTCTTCCTTTGTGATCACAGTACAGAGTGACACCTCTTCCTTTGTGATCACAGTACAGAGTGACACCTCTTCCTTTGTGATTACAGTACAGAGTGACACCTCTTCCTTTGTGATTGCAGTACAGAGTGACACCTCTTCCTTTGTGATCACAGTACAGACACCTCTTCCTTTGTGATTACAGTACAGAGTGACACCTCTTCCTTTGTGATCACAGTACAGAGTGACACCTCTTCCTTTGTGATCACAGTACAGAGTGACACCTCTTCCTTTGTGATCACAGTACAGACACCTCTTCCTTTGTGATTACAGTACAGAGTGACACCTCTTCCTTTGTGATCACAGTACAGAGTGACACCTCTTCCTTTGTGATCACAGTACAGAGTGACGCCTCTTCGCTTGTGATCACAGTACAGAGTGACACCTCTTCCTTTGTGATCACAGTACAGAGTGACACCTCTTCCTTTGTGATCACAGTACAGAGTGACACCTCTTCCTTTGTGATTACAGTACAGAGTGACACCTCTTCCTTTGTGATCACAGTACAGAGTGACGCCTCTTCCTTTGTGATCACAGTACAGAGTGACACCTCTTCCTTTGTGATCACAGTACAGAGTGACGCCTCTTCCTTTGTGATCACAGTACAGAGTGACACCTCTTCCTTTGTGATTACAGTACAGAGTGACACCTCTTCCTTTGTGATCACAGTACAGAGTGACACCTCTTCCTTTGTGATCACAGTACAGAGTGACACCTCTTCCTTTGTGATCACAGTACAGAGTGACACCTCTTCCTTTGTGATCACAGTACAGAGTGACACCTCTTCCTTTGTGATCACAGTACAGAGTGACACCTCTTCCTTTGTGATCACAGTACAGAGTGACACCTCTTCCTTTGTGATTACAGTACAGAGTGACACCTCTTCCTTTGTGAGCACAGTACAGAGTGACACCTCTTCTTTTGTGATCACAGTACAGAGTGACACCTCTTCCTTTGTGATCACAGTACAGAGTGACACCTCTTCCTTTGTGATCACAGTACAGAGTGACACCTCTTCCTTTGTGATTACAGTACAGAGTGACACCTCTTCCTTTGTGATCACAGTACAGAGTGACACCTCTTCCTTTGTGATCACAGTACAGAGTGACACCTCTTCCTTTGTGATCACAGTACAGAGTGACACCTCTTCCTTTGTGATCACAGTACAGAGTGACGCCTCTTCCTTTGTGATCACAGTACAGAGTGACACCTCTTCCTTTGTGATCACAGTACAGAGTGACGCCTCTTCCTTTGTGATCACAGTACAGAGTGACACCTCTTCCTTTGTGATCACAGTACAGAGTGACACCTCTTCCTTTGTGATCACAGTACAGAGTGACACCTCTTCCTTTGTGATCACAGTACAGAGTGACACCTCTTCCTTTGTGATCACAGTACAGAGTGACACCTCTTCCTTTGTGATCACAGTACAGAGTGACACCTCTTCCTTTGTGATCACAGTACAGAGTGACGCCTCTTCCTTTGTGATCACAGTACAGAGTGACACCTCTTCCTTTGTGATCACAGTACAGAGTGACACCTCTTCCTTTGTGATCACAGTACAGAGTGACACCTCTTCCTTTCTCAAATCCAAAGCAGCACTGCTCAAATCACCCATGGCTCTTCTTTAGAGGTCCTCTCGGCCCCTGCTGTCTCAGTCTGATGGGGCAGGTATCAGGTGCGCCTTTGGATTGCAAAAATAATTGCTTTTGGTAAACGGGTAGATGGGAATGTGTGCGCGTCGGAAGCCGAGTGTGTAAGTGTGTATGCTTGTCATGTGGCACCATAGAGCACTGCAGGGTCTTCTTTTGTTTTCTGCTGCCTCGCTAAGAAGAGCCTTGATAGATGCTGGCAGGTTAGTCTGTTACACTGGTTGCAAACTGCTGCTGAAAACAGCCCCGAATACACCGTGTCATATGAGCCCACGCTGAAAACACGTAAGTAGGCCTGTTTCCAAGTTCATTCTTCAGGCTAAACCATGTGACCTGTGGCCTCTGCTCAGGTCAGTCACAGGGAGATGTTGAAACAGAGAGCCAAGCATCCACGTTGCCCTCAGGGAGCTACAGTAAAAAAAAAGAGGTTCAAAGTATGAGCCAGAAATGACTGGAATCTCCTGCCTGTCGCTACGGGGCGAATCTTTCATGTACGGCAGCTTTCATTTCAACAGGACACGCCCCCCCCCCCCCCGCCCCCCCCCCCCCCCCCCCCCCCCCAAGAGGCTCAGAACCTCCTGTACGCGGCACGTCTGCTCACTAAAAAAATGGCAGAGCCTAACATGTGTAGAGATTTGTGATATTGGGGTTACTATAGTAGGCCCTTGGTACTGCTTTTATATGCTAACTCGTTAAACGCTTGTTATGGTCCAAAGTTTAGTTTAAATCAATGCGCCCTACACTTATTTGGTACATGAGAAGAAGAGATATAACCGGGCTTGTTTATCCTTTTGTTCCAATACAATTACTTATTTTATTCTGGTGTGCTATTCGTGCTATGTTTGCTTATAAAAATTGGGCTAAAAGGATAGCATTGGCTTTTATATAATAACCTTCGAATATCATGCTGTATTGGTTTATATCTGCTCCAAACACTGTGGCCTATTACTGTTCAGCTGGGGGAGATGTATTTCAAGTCAAAAAAATGGCATTAGAACTGCTTTGCTGCTCTGCTCTGCTCTGCTCTGCTCTGCTCTGGGAACGGACAGTGGGTTCCCCTTCTTGCCAAGTGCAGGAAGGGGAAAGAAGTGTACTTAAGGTCACTTTCGTTTTCAGAGTTGGTGAATGCAAGTGATGCTGTAAGAATGGGATCATGTTTTCTGCCTGGCCGCTTTGCTGGGGTGCTTTTCATCTACTGTCCAACCTCTAGGTGTACAACCAGAGGAGGGGGGATGGTGAGATGGGGGGGCACCTATGCGGAGCGACCTAGCACACAATTTAAGAGTATATGCTTGCTTAGGTAATGTTTTTTGAGAAAACTACACTGTTTGTTTAGCCTTTGTATTTCTTTGTTTACCCTTATCTTCTGTTGTTCAAAGTAGGTAGAGGAGGGGCGGATAAACAGAGCAGTCCACAAGGCCCTTATACGGGTCTACCGAACACCTGCCCACACTTTTTTAAAGAAAATGTATCGTTGCTTTGCGCTGTTTGTGAGAGAGTCCATTGTATTCCCCCGCTGCACGAAGAGTAATGATGCGACCTGTCAGATAACAGGGGGAGTGACGTGTGTCAATTAAGGTCAAGGCCATATTAGCTATGTACACCAAGGTCCCCGGAGAGATGGATGAACTTAAGAAACCTCAGAATAGGTGGAGTTATAAATCCCGGGTTGGCGATTGGATGGAACAAGTCACATTTCTCTGGGAGGGGGGCAATTAGTCATTATAACCAGAAAAACCCCTACCTAGCTTACTAGTAGGCAGAAAGCCAGAGCTGAACACCTGCTCCAGCCATCATCTGATCAAAATGAGCTCATGGGAAGCCGGCCTCATGTATGGGGAGGGTTTTAGCATATTGGGACGGGGTGAATCTTGTATAAATATGGGAGAAGCCCCACAGAAGAATCAGAATTCATCATTCTTGATCACTTTTTGGAACACTCCTTGGGAAGACTGCTTCAGAGCTTTTTCATACTTTAGGACTTCTTGTCTTGAACGAAAAACTTTGTTTTATATCTTGTAAAACTTTTATTTTTTGATTTTGAAATAAATATTTTTTTTAAAAACCTATTTTCACTCCTTTTTCCTGCCGATACCATTTTGAGGTTCTCCTCGCTTCAAGAGCAGTGAGTATTTCCACCAGAGGCACCTTTAAGCCTTAGGTATAATACCTGGCCCAATAAGGGCCGCGGGCACACGCTAAGCGTGACCCCCTCCCTTGAGTGTGTTGAATGTAATGAGGGTGACTAGTCGCAGTGGAAAAATGGACGTAGCATTTTTCCGCCCGGTTTAAGGTAGAACATCTCTCTAAGGCGTGTGATTGCTTTTGTAACAATTGTGCTTAAGCAGGAGAGAGTGCCCTGGATAGCTGGGACCGGTTGGTGACAGACTTTTTAAGTCTGACACGGCTGGAAGTGGTTATCGTAGCCGGGGTTTGTGTTTGAGTTTTAATCCTTGACAAAACAGAGCTCTGGTCTAAATACTGGTGATTGCTAATCTAAGAATATTTGTTGTGTGAATCAGCGGGTATAAAAAGAAGAGTGATTAACCCCTACTATCTGTGAATATAAAATTTATCGATAGAAAGATTAACTATATACTCTGAACTCCGGAGCTTCCGTAGGCTAGTAAGGTGGAAAAAACCACGTCTGACCGATTCGAGCTAGATTAGAGAAGCCGGAGTCTAAATATAAAGGGTTATAAGGTCAGGACCTACGAGGGACGTAATATATAGTGGCTTGTAGGGAACTCTCGTATACCGGATGAGGGTTTTTCTCCCCGGGCATCAAAAGTGCTTGAAGGAGATAATATTTTGGTATCGCATCGAGCTATATTATTGGGTTAATATAGTTTGGATATTTTAAAATATTCCATAAGCGACCTGAAAGGTCACCTCTAGGGGTTTTTCCGCTACATGGCGCCCTAACGTGACGCGCAAATGGTGATTTAGTTTACTCCTGGAGAAGCCAGGGGTTAGTTACTAAACGAGGGACCAACGCGCGTAGAGGTACGGATCCAGGCTGGGATCTTTTCTTTTGCTCGATATTGCAGTATTGAGCTAAGAGCTGAAAACACGAACCAACGTAATACCGACTGGGACCACAAGCAAACCCAGCTGTCCGCCCAAATTAAATCTTAAGCTAAAAGTTTTACGGGGAAACCTACGTACACCTAATCGTGGTAAATAAAGATATAAGAAATTATATTAATTAATTATAACTTCGTAGGACTCCGTAAAGGGCTAAAAGGGCTGGGTCAAGGCTAGTTAAGCCAGGTCGGACGTATTATAAGGTGGAGCACAGACAAAAGCGACTGAGGAGAGATTAGGCGATGACGATTGAAATCTCCTCAGACGTGAGTAAGCCAGAGGAGGCTGCTGCAGCAGCACGGGAAACATGTCTGGTTCCACAAAATAGGGAAGGGGGAGAAGCGCAGCTTCTAATATAAGAGTGAAAATGAAGTTGTTTTGCGAATCGGTGACCTCAGAACCTAGAATCTAGGTCCGGGACCTTAGTCTCCTAAAACCCAGCGACAAATGGAAAAATAATTTCAAGTTATATTATGAACATAATATAGTATGGTGTAAAGAATAGTATATTGTGGACATTGTGTTTATAATATATATATCTGATATGTCATTCATAATATATTCTGATTTGTCATTTATATTACACAATAGTGTAAGTTGTAATATTCAAGAAATTAAAAAGCTTTCTTCCAATTTCATAAAGAAAAATGGAATATGGAAATATAGGATAAGCCTGGAACACTTTGCCCGTTCTGTGATCTAGAACAGGATCACAGAATATAATCCTTATTTTGTGATATATAAGGATTATATTATTATTGTTATTATTATATTATTATTATTATATATGATATTCTGTCCTCTGTAAGATGAAAAAAGACCTATGCTTTTGGAGAAAATGAGTGTGCTAT
Source organism: Poromitra crassiceps (assembly GCF_964638095.1). NCBI lineage: Eukaryota > Metazoa > Chordata > Actinopteri > Beryciformes > Melamphaidae > Poromitra > Poromitra crassiceps. The sequence continues at coordinate 2,970,895 of NC_139625.1, forward strand.
ATAATTTGTTTACACAGCACATGTGTCAAGTCCTTTGGGACATTTAGTAAAATAATTGGGTCTAAGTAATTTGACTGATAAAATATGTAAATAATTATTGATCTACTGTAGCCACTTTCCTCTGAGAACAGAGACAAATGCCATTTGAATTGTTTTGTCAAGGCTTTCTGTAGCTAAATTCATTTGATTTATACTTCGGGGATCCTTGAAGACGTTAATTATAGGTATATGCGGCTGCTGTAGGTGCTCGTTATTATGCAGCAGCGGCTAATGTGTGATCAAGCTTTTGACAAGTGCACAGCCCGTTGATATGTATCCGCTGTTAGTTGCTAAAAATAGCATCGATAGCTAAAATAGCCTGATATCGATGGTTAAATCATAAATAACTGAGTCGTTAACGTTTACCATAACGCTTACCACACTATCCCGATGTGCAGTAGTTACATTAATAACTTGTGGATTATAGGCGTTCAGCCTCTAATATGAAAATAACGTAGCCCCCTCGGCTAGCTCTCAGCTAGCTGGTAGAATCCTCAGTCCATTATTAGCGGACACATAGCGTCCATTAAATGCTTTGTCGGCCGAGGAGAATGATAGCGCGGTAAACGGTGACTTTAACTCCATAATGCGTTGCAGTATAATCCGTTGCATTAACGTGTCATATTGTATTTCGTGCTGTTTGTGTCTTGCCAGCTGTAGTAGCTAAACACGGACAATTTAGTAGCTCCGCATCCAGCTAGGAACTGCTTAAACGCATGCGCCTAGGGCGCTAAGCTTTTTGGGAAATGTAGTCGCTGCAGTTATTGGGAGGCTGCTGTGTTATGTGTTAGAAAACATAGCGGTTTAAGTAAAGCAACCTTATTGTTGGCTTATAGAGAATATGTTACCTACGTTTATTTGGGTTTAAAGATAAGGGAAAAAAAATGTATTCGATACATTAAAACCCATTGTAGACATGATATAATATGATTGTGTAATGAAGTGTATCTTATGTAATGTAATCTTATGTATCACTCAATAATAGTCAATACAAAAATAAAGGCTTTTATAGAATGAAAAGCCAAGCTGCTTAGTCTGCTGATAAAACACCATGACAAAAGACATAGTAGTTTAGACTCTTATTGTCATACAGATCTGTTCAAATAGTGCATTGGCACCAGATCTCAGTGAATTGAAGCCTGAGCCCAATGAATGGGGCAGGCACTATATAAACCCATCTGTGCAATTTCACGTTTACCGAAGAAAGCAGCCATCAGATCAAATAAAAGGCATTATGTAAGGTTGACTGACGGATGTTTTTTCATGTAGCCTAATGTGCGCGACTGGTCCTTTGTTTTATTATGGGCTCTGTCCCGCAGCTAACGCTAACTAGCACGGTTAGCTTAACGTTAGCGATCTTTTCTGGAGTTAAATACACAATCCCTGGAGGTTTCATTTCGGGTAAAGGGGATTCCATTAGTCTCGATAAGTTTACGGAAGCTCTGTGTATTAAGTGCTTTTGTGGGGCTGTTTGACTACAAGCCACAAACTATAAATGTCAGTTTGCCAAGCGGACTAGCCTGCAGGGTAGGCCCGCTACGAGTGAGCTAAAGCTAACGGTAACACTCGCTAACCTAGAAAACAAACATATCCGCTGCATCATCGCCGCTTTAGTTTTAACGTAATGCCAGCTTAGAGGTTTCCCCTCCCCTGGGAACCCGTGTGGGACCTGGATGGCAAATTTCAGTAGCTTTCTGAGCATTGTGAAAATGAAAAAACAGCAACACACTCCACTCTGGAGGCAGCCATGTTTACGTCTCAGTTGTGATGTCACGAATGTGCGACAACAAAAAACTCTGCTTCCGAGGCAGAAAATAAACAGGATTATTATCGGATAATTTATCGAAAAAAAGGCCATTATAGGGATAAATAAATAATAACGCACAATGGCCAAATCGGTCCGATAATTATCAGGCATCCCTAATTCTAACATAATCGTATCTAGTAAAAATTATGTTGCCTGACAAAACTTTTACTTTTATATGTGATGCGTGGCACACTACCAATAGAAAAAAACACAAATAGGGAAAATAATAGTTAATAATGGAAGAAATAATATAATTTTCTGTTCATTGAAAAATGAAAGCAGCTCTTTTAGCTGAAAGCAGCTCTGTCAGTTTACTGATATTACTGTATGTGTAACATTTTGCATCCTTGTGTCTGATTATTTCAGGTTTATGACAATACACTATGGACAATATGACAAAAAATATGACAATAATTTGTAACACAATCAAATGATTAAATGGTTTATTGAATTACACAGTCCACTGAGAAGTGGATGAAATAGCCCAGGAGCAGATGATGATAAGTATCTTTATGCCACAAGATGGGCAAAAAGACAAGGAGGGGATGATCATCATTCCCGAACATGAAAGGATAAAACATTATCCAAACCTACTACCTGGTGTTAGGCCATGGTGGAACATAGAAATTACTATATTAATTAATTTTTTAATTTTAATTAATTTAATTAGTTTAGTTTAATTTAAATTAATTATTTAAATTGATTGGATTATTAATTTAATTTTATTTTATTTTATTTTTTTATTTTATTAGTTTCAATTTTATTTAACAAATACTTAATAAATATTGAAACTAAAATAGACTCATATTAGGACAAGAAACGAATGGAGACGGGAGTAAATAACGGACTGAGAGATGAAGGAGAAGGAGGTCACCGAAATACAACGCACCGTGGTTTAAACTGAAAGACTGCAGGGTGGTACATCCGTACCAGCTTAGGTCTAAATTGCAAGGTGAAGACAAGCAGGTCTAACTAAATAGCAATTTCAAATTAATTATTATTATATTAATATTAATTAATAAACAGTTTTTGCTAGTTTCGATGCTCAGGCTAGCAAGCAAGAAGGCAACCTTAAATAAATCAATATATCTCTTAAGAAGTTTTTTACTTTTGCAGAAGTAAAAAAGCACTTACCTCCATGGCCAGCCGGAGCTCTGTAGGACTGACCCAAAGACACTACCTTATTTCGGCCAACACCAAGGGAGAGGTATTTGTGGGTGAGAACCATAGGCAGGATGGATGTGTGGTTTGATTGGGAATCGTATGGTCCGGGTCACTGCGTGGAATGCCACCTGCTGGTCTTGGACCTGAGGTGGAAGGATCTCCGGCGTAACAGGCCGGCCCTGGCCAAAAACCTCCCAGTCAGAAATGGGGGGGTAGAATTGGCAGGTCAACATAGGGTGACCGTTTGTTACAAGTGCAAGGTGGAGGTAATATCCAGTTGCACCATTTCACGACAGGACCATCCCCATATGGGGGACACATGGGAGGGACGCATGATGGTTCCCATGGAGAACATTAAGTGTTGCTCCATGAGGCAAAGATGGTGTAGTAGGTTGCATCCCGAGGTCCTGAGTAGGGTCTGGGGGTGTGGCACCCAGGCTCAAAAGGGGAGAACCCTATTTGGAGCATGAAATGAGGATGCGCATACGAGACGTGCGTTCTTAGAGTTGTTTACGGTTATTAATGGTTATTATTATTATTATAATTAAAATAATAATAATTCATCCCGAATAACCAGATTCGGGATGAATAAATCCCTGTCCTCCTTGCTGTGTTGACAGATGGAGACAGAGGACGACACGGAGGCAACTCCCGAGATGGGACCTGAACCTCTGAAGGGGCAAAGGGGATGTTGCTGGAAAACCCTAAAATGGGGGTTGATTATCGTCACCATAGCTTTGCTGATGATGCCTTTCGCGCTAGGAGTGAGAGTAAAGTATGATGTAACCAATCGTACCTCCTCTGTGCAGGAAGGGAGATTAGTATCACTGAATGTGATAAAACAGGAAGTGCCTTTGGGTCCGGGTCCCTATGGGAACTGGACGCAGACCTTTTGCTCTGTGGTCATCGGCAATCCTCAGTGTACTATGATCCGCTCCGGACGGGACGGAACAGTTGAAGTGCCACCCCCAGAAGGGGTTAATTGGCATGTTGGTACTGGAGAGAAGTCCGATGAGTTTGATGAGTCATCCTCAGACACCTCTGGGGTTCGGATGTCACCAAACCCAGAGGAGAAGGAATGGCAGCGGTGGACAACTAAGGCCTACCACCCAGATAATAACACAGAGTGTAAAACTCTGAGGTGGATTTTGAAAGGGCCCGAGCTAACGGCTATGCTAGCTTGTGGAGCTAGGGGCACCAAGCTAAACATGACCAAGACCACCCTGTATGGTCAACTAGAGATTCTGTCCCTATATGGGACAGAAAGACAGGGATGGTCCCTAACTAATCTCAAGGCTCACATGTCCTTGATGGCACAGAAGTGTACACAGTCGGACTGGAGTATGCACTGTTTCTCCCTGAAGGCGAGATACAGGGAGATAAGAGGTTGGCCCAAGATGGTTGGTCACCCAGTGAGTTCTTTGAGGAACTGTGGGAAATTGAGGCCGAACCTCAGCGACAGGAAGAAGTTAGAGAAACCACAATAGTAGGGGCACCAATGCCCACGCCTCAGTCAGGAGGGAGAAGGGTTTCACGTCGGGGAAGGAGGGAGATAAAGAGGCTCCTCTCCAGCGAGGAGAATAAGAAACTCTTCGAAAAAGAAATGAGAAAGCTGAACCTAGATATAGATTAGGGAGGGGGATTGGGCCCCCCTGAACCTAGTCTATAACAGGCGGCGGCGGGCCTGTGAAGGTCTGAGGGCACGTTAAATCTCTATATAGTGCTGGGGAGAGGACTGAAGGGCCCCCGTGTCTTGAAGTATGAATGAACATACTGCTGTGGTACCGTCTAGTCGGCGTGTGTGTCGCATGTAGGTGTGTGGGCAACACGTGGTACGTGGATGATAGTCCACACCTAGCAGAGTGGGCTTCAGGGAAAGAAGTTCTCTGTTATTCACTCTGTGAACAGGCTAGGCAGATGTAAACGGTCAAAGTTCCTATGCCCATAGCAAAGTGGGGTAGGGATCAGACCGTCGGCTTCCAACCGGGTGGCCAATCACCACTACGGGATCCGCCTTAGAGGTGGGTTGGCGGTCGCTATCGACTGGGTCATCTGCCGGTTGGGTCGCAGATGGCAGTAAGACCATGTTGGACTGAATGTCAATTTGGACTGAAGGTCAATGTGGCCGCCGCGCTCAGCTCAATGTACAGTCAGGCCACTACAAGCCAAAAGCGAATGAGCTAGTAGGCAAGTAGTGCTCCTGTGATCAGTGGTTTTGAAAAGAAAACACTGGGAAGCAGGAGGCTGAAGTTGGTTGGGTGGGTTGTCTAGGCAGCACACTTGAATCAGCTTCGGTGGAAAGGTGTCCAGCCCTGGACTGCGTCCTTCGGGAAGGTCTGAAGGACTCAAGTGCAATGTCAGCAGTTGCTCATCACTCTTGGGGTTAGGCAGAACCGAACTCCTCAACAGGAGAAGGAGTTAACTGTCTGCAAAGGGATGCACCCTTCTGAGCAGCTCACGCAGTATGAGCAGGATGTTAATCCACAGCCTAAGCAACATCTACCAAGTCCGGTAGAAACACAGGCTGACAAAGAGCTCTGGGAGCAACAACAATCCCAACAGATTTCGCCTACCTGTAAATACTGCCCCCGCCATCCTGTAATCGGGAAAGAGGGGTGGTTTGAGTGGACATTATTCACTACCTGGAAGGATAAGTGGAGTAAACCAGCCCTGATGATTCAGGACTTACTTAGCTATAACCACTCAGATCGCACTGAATGGTACATTCGAGTACCGGATGTAACCAGTAGCGAATGGAAAGAGTACAAAGAGCACAAGCAATCCAGCTGGTGGCCTATGACGTTAGCTTGTCTAAAGCGCCGCCTGGGGATTAAACGGTGCGATATCTGCATACCCGGAGCATTTCTGGTAGGCAAGAATCGACGGTCAGACCTGACTAATCATACCCAGAGGGGCGATGCTCGAGATTGGTCGGCAATACAGGAATATGAACACGTAGTTTGGGCCTCAGTACATGAGTGGGAAATACCTTGGCGCGCGGATGGAATATATTCTACAAAGCCGGGTATGTCATGGCCTCACGGCAATAGGACGGCCTATGCACCAGGACATGGCAGGCTACGAACCACGTATTGGCCGGCGGGGACTAAGTGGACAGGCCACTTTCTGCAAGCCGCTAGGGTTTGTTCAGCAGATAGCACCGGTTATGACAAGTTCATGTGGTACCAGTTCTTCGCCTTAGTGGCGGGAGAGAGGTCAGATGGAAAGACCAATCAGCTAGTGCTCCCTTATGTCTACGCAAGGCCAGACGCTGGAGAATATAGGTTGATACTCCCCTATTTAGAGAAAATGGGGGCTGATAACTTATATTATTACAATCGAAATCCCGAAGGAAAGTTTAAAGCACAATCATACTACCAGAAGCCTGATGACTATATTTATTATAGAAATAAATATAACTGGGCTGAGTTAAGAATGCTGCGAACATGTGTGTGGACCACAAACACCACGTGTGGCCCAAATTTCCAGGCAATGTGTCATTATAACGTTTCCAAGGGGTGTGAAGGAAATTGGAAGGAAGTACGCAAAGTAATGTTTGTTTTCGATAACCCTGAAGCAGGCAATCGGTATACCAAATTACACATAACCGAAGCATGGAAATTGCCCTCTTACCTGGTAAACAATGAGGAGTTTCCTAGCCTTAGTCCTGACCAATTGACCCTGCAGATCCACATAGGTAATCTATTGAACTTCTGTGGGCGCAAGGAGATGGCGACTTGGGTTAGATATAAGGGGGTTTGGGACCATGCCTATGGATACCTAAGTCTGCAAGGAGGGGGAGAATTTGGAATAGGAAATATGACTAGCTGTCATCCCCTTATCTACATAGAGATTAGGGAGGGGGATTGGGCCCCCCTGAACCTAGTCTCTAACAGGCGGCAGCGGACCTGCGAAGGTCTGAGGGCACGTTAAATCTGTATATAGTGCTGGGGAGAGGACTGAAGGGCCCCCGTGTCTTGAAGTATGAATGAACATACTGCTGTGGTACCGTCTAGTCGGCGTGTTTGTCGCATGTAGGTGTGTAGGCAACACGTGGTACGTGGATGACAGTCCACACCTAGCAGAGGGGACTTAACTTGGAGTCACTCTGTGAACAGGCTAGGCAGATGTAAACGGTCAAAGTTCCTATGCCCATAGCAAAGTGGGGTAGGGATCAGACCGTCGGCTTCCAACCGGGTGGCTAATCACCACTACGGGATCCGCCTTAGAGGTGGGTTGGCGGTCGCTATCGACTGGGTCATCTGCCGGTTGGGTCGCAGATGGCAGTAAGACCATGTTGGACTGAATGTCAATTTGGACTGAAGGTCAATGTGGCCGCCGCGCTCAGCTCAATGTACAGTCAGGCCACTACAAGCCAAAAGCGAATGAGCTAGTAGGCAAGTAGTGCTCCTGTGATCAGTGGATCAGTTGGATCAGTGGTTTTGAAAAGAAAACACTGGGAAGCAGGAGGCTGAAGTTGGTTGGGTGGGTTGTCTAGGCAGCACACTTGAATCAGCTTCGGTGGAAAGGTGTCCAGCCCTGGACTGCGTCCTTCGGGAAGGTCTGAAGGACTCAAGTGGATGCAGAAGAGCTGGAAGGTTCAAAGTGGAAAAATAGATCTAAGGATCCACAAGGCATTAACTGGCCTACTTTTAACGGCATCAGCTACAGTGCTAAAGGAAAATATGGTTCATGCAGGTGTAACCATAAAGAATTTTGCAGAGGACACTTATCAGGCAGCTGTGGGCTGGCTAGAAGGACTTCTCTGGGGAGTAGTAACCTTCGCCCTCACTGCACTCGCGATAATAATTGGCCTAGTGATTGTGGGAAAATTAGGTTTCCTAGGAATAGCGCAATGGTGTAAGCGAAAGCGTCACCACCCAATAAAAAATGAATAAAATAAATTGTTGTCTTTGGCCTCCACTTGGTTAAACCCAGGTTAACAAGGGGCCTACGAAAGTAATAAGAAGAATAAATACTTAAAATAGCCTCACACTCTTTCACAGGTACTCTGGAGGACGCCAGCAGCCGTGCTGAAGGTCTGGAGATAGCAAATAAGTTTGAGATTAAATGCCCTGTGAAATCTGGATTAAGTATAATGATGCAAGGCTGGAGGTGGAGGTGAGAATTGAAAGTAAACGTGGCTATCATCTGACGGTGGATAGACGACAAGACTTGGATTTTGAAAAGGAGAGGTTTGTCCCTCCTTACAGGCCCGTTTACCACCTACAGGGGGTAAACGTCTATCTCTCCTTGGATAAAGTCAGGAGGATGGCCAACAGGGCATTGATAGAAATAGGAAAACATACTCCAGCTTTTAACGAAATAGCACAGAAAGCGATGATTGACCTGAGCAAATTACAAGACAGTCATTTGAGAGATAACAACTCTCTTGAAGAATGGAGACCAAACCAAGTTACTATATTTCACGAAGCCACAAGGTTATTAAATCGTTTAGAAGAAGGGCGGTTTGATGACCTATTGTATTCTTATATGCGGGGGCGTACAGAGGCCCCGACCCTGGAAGAAGAGCCGAGAGTGCTCGAGGAAGGTGAAGTCATCCACATTCATTGGGATGCGACCCCACTTCCTACAGGCGCAGAGCAGAGGGAAGGGGATGGAAGGATGGGAGAGAACCCGGGTCTGTGGAGTTGCTTTCTTTAAGAAAAACCCCACTCCCAAACATCAAACACCCCCTTAGTTCACCATAGGCGCCCTAAAAAGGAGGGTACAGTATTCAGCTCCTATTAACAAGGAGTTGGATAACACTTAGTAACCCATAAACTAGGTGTTGCTAAAAACACCGGGTTTCTGTTTTAAAAGGTATGGATGAGGTATGGATGATGATACCAACTTGATGGTACCAGGTTGATGCCAACAAGTATACCAAGTTGATGGTAACAACTAACCTAACTAACTAACTAACTAACTAACTAACTAACAACTAACCCGTTAGAAACAGTAGTTAGTTTTTAGATGACCAAATTTTAGTAATTCGTTTCCCTAGGAGGAAATAGCCGACGAAGGCAAAAACGAAAGTAACGAAACCTAAGTGCCACAAAATGGCGCTGGGGGAGTGGTCTGTATCACACCACTCAAAGACGCAGTCATGAGTTGATGACGCGCACAAAGCCTGACTAACGGGGCGTTAAATTCAGTTAGACCCTCCCACTAAAGGGGTGTGACCCTGGGAGGGGTAGATAGGTCTGCGCTGCGGAGAGTCATCCCAGACCTAGGAGTGACTGCCTGCAGACAAGCTTTCATTTTGGAAAACGGATCCCTTAGAACCTGGGTATCACATGACGCGAAAAAGGATTACGACAAGGCTTGCAAATCCATCTAGTTTAAGATATCGCAGGCGAGTAAAACCAGTAGTAGAAAGAAGGAATTTACCAAAAGAACTTAAAACTCTTAAACAATTATTTAGTCTAATTGTAATAATAGTGATTGTTTATATAGGGATAACAATATCTGGATATGGACAACGGGCCAGAGCAGCTGGATTCCACCAAGCCGGTGACAACCCAAATGGGAACGCTCAGCTTAACATTGTGTAACCCCTCTCCGGAGGTAAGGTAGATTTGAAGTATTTATGAAAATTTGTTGAATCTACCAGTAACCACCAGACATCTAGTGTCTGAGGGTACATTTCTTTGAATAGGTTCATTAAAGTTTAAAAGTCAAATGGGCATTTGTAAATGATTTTATTTGGACCATAATGAGTAAATATGGTATGAAATGTTATATAAAAGAGTAATGAATAATAAAAGATTGTGTACATGTTTTAGACAGGAATATTTGAAGGACCGGGAAACCCTACCCACCTCGTCATCAATGTCATGACGGGGGAAGTAACGGGGGTAGAAGGAGAGAGGTGGCCAGAACCTGGAAGGGTCATCCGCTCTCGTTTTAAGGTAGCCCACTTACATCTGTACAACCCTCTCAGGAGGGTAGGAAACATAATACAGTACCCCCGGTGGGAGCCGCAACCCCTGCTGGTACCCCGAGAAGCCCTACCGAGGAGGGCACTGCCACCAGCCAACCAGCCAAAACCATTCTATGGAGTCAGAAGGCCCGGAGAGGGCCAGGAGAGGTTCGGGGCCAAAGATTCAGAAAGGAGGGGCTATGCTAGCCCGGCTCCAAACCTTCAACAAGCCAGGGCGCAAAGAGGCTCAACTACAAGAAGGGCTCTCAAATACAGCCCTCCTCCCCGAAGACCACGCACTGCCGGATCCCCTCCTCCCTCCCGAAGACAACGAACAACTTCCCCTAGGTCATTTCCTTCTAAGGACCAAGGAAGAACTACGCGACCGGTCAGCACGGCACAGGGCATTCCCAGAATGGGCCTACACCGCCTTCGGCCCAATGGGGGAGAGGATGAAGCAAGATGGAGGGAGATATCAGCGAGAGAAAGAGCCCGCCCGCTTCATCGGTCAGCACAGCCGCCTCCATCGTCGCAGTGTGCGGATCGCCAAGTATCCAAAGAGACAAAGAAACAAAGAGATCTTTGGATCCAAAGATCCAAAGAGAAAGCCATGCAGTCATATGGAGCATGACTGAATATGTCCAGAGAGACTAATGGCCATCGGGCCAATGAAGGTTCCCCCGGAGGTTAGGCCAATCACGTTAAGAATCTACGGCCTGAACCTCAGTGAGGAACTGAAGAGGATATACACCCAAAGCATCTGGGGTTCCCTGCCAATGGGGGAATATAAGAGTCCACATAAGACACATAAGAGTCCACATAAGAGTCCGCACCTCAGCGGACAAAAGCCGAGCGGTGACGGGGTCATTTGGCGACCCTCGTTTCCGCCATGTCAGCTTACCCCTCGGTGCTATTCCCGTGAAAATCACCAAGCTGAGGGGAGCAGAAGGCGAGTGGTGCTTTGTTAGCACCTACGAAGATCAGCCCCTCTGTATGTCTGTCTCCCGTTTCTGGCCCAAGGAGTAAGGATGGGCCGGGGGTTGATATACAGAGGGGAAAGGACATTATCTTGCGTTTTGAGAGAACATTAATGAACAGTATCACGGAGCCAGGCTTGAAGATAAATGGATCGCACCAAGAGCCCTCCTATAGTAAAGGAGGGTGTAGAGATTTGTGATATTGGGGTTACTATAGTAGGCCCTTGGTACTGCTTTTATATGCTAACTCGTTAAACGCTTGTTATGGTCCAAAGTTTAGTTTAAATCAATGCGCCCTACACTTATTTGGTACATGAGAAGAAGAGATATAACCGGGCTTGTTTATCCTTTTGTTCCAATACAATTACTTATTTTATTCTGGTGTGCTATTCGTGCTATGTTTGCTTATAAAAATTGGGCTAAAAGGATAGCATTGGCTTTTATATAATAACCTTCGAATATCATGCTGTATTGGTTTATATCTGCTCCAAACACTGTGGCCTATTACTGTTCAGCTGGGGGAGATGTATTTCAAGTCAAAAAAATGGCATTAGAACTGCTTTGCTGCTCTGCTCTGCTCTGCTCTGCTCTGCTCTGGGAACGGACAGTGGGTTCCCCTTCTTGCCAAGTGCAGGAAGGGGAAAGAAGTGTACTTAAGGTCACTTTCGTTTTCAGAGTTGGTGAATGCAAGTGATGCTGTAAGAATGGGATCATGTTTTCTGCCTGGCCGCTTTGCTGGGGTGCTTTTCATCTACTGTCCAACCTCTAGGTGTACAACCAGAGGAGGGGGGATGGTGAGATGGGGGGGCACCTATGCGGAGCGACCTAGCACACAATTTAAGAGTATATGCTTGCTTAGGTAATGTTTTTTGAGAAAACTACACTGTTTGTTTAGCCTTTGTATTTCTTTGTTTACCCTTATCTTCTGTTGTTCAAAGTAGGTAGAGGAGGGGCGGATAAACAGAGCAGTCCACAAGGCCCTTATACGGGTCTACCGAACACCTGCCCACACTTTTTTAAAGAAAATGTATCGTTGCTTTGCGCTGTTTGTGAGAGAGTCCATTGTATTCCCCCGCTGCACGAAGAGTAATGATGCGACCTGTCAGATAACAGGGGGAGTGACGTGTGTCAATTAAGGTCAAGGCCATATTAGCTATGTACACCAAGGTCCCCGGAGAGATGGATGAACTTAAGAAACCTCAGAATAGGTGGAGTTATAAATCCCGGGTTGGCGATTGGATGGAACAAGTCACATTTCTCTGGGAGGGGGGCAATTAGTCATTATAACCAGAAAAACCCCTACCTAGCTTACTAGTAGGCAGAAAGCCAGAGCTGAACACCTGCTCCAGCCATCATCTGATCAAAATGAGCTCATGGGAAGCCGGCCTCATGTATGGGGAGGGTTTTAGCATATTGGGACGGGGTGAATCTTGTATAAATATGGGAGAAGCCCCACAGAAGAATCAGAATTCATCATTCTTGATCACTTTTTGGAACACTCCTTGGGAAGACTGCTTCAGAGCTTTTTCATACTTTAGGACTTCTTGTCTTGAACGAAAAACTTTGTTTTATATCTTGTAAAACTTTTATTTTTTGATTTTGAAATAAATATTTTTTTTAAAAACCTATTTTCACTCCTTTTTCCTGCCGATACCATTTTGAGGTTCTCCTCGCTTCAAGAGCAGTGAGTATTTCCACCAGAGGCACCTTTAAGCCTTAGGTATAATACCTGGCCCAATAAGGGCCGCGGGCACACGCTAAGCGTGACCCCCTCCCTTGAGTGTGTTGAATGTAATGAGGGTGACTAGTCGCAGTGGAAAAATGGACGTAGCATTTTTCCGCCCGGTTTAAGGTAGAACATCTCTCTAAGGCGTGTGATTGCTTTTGTAACAATTGTGCTTAAGCAGGAGAGAGTGCCCTGGATAGCTGGGACCGGTTGGTGACAGACTTTTTAAGTCTGACACGGCTGGAAGTGGTTATCGTAGCCGGGGTTTGTGTTTGAGTTTTAATCCTTGACAAAACAGAGCTCTGGTCTAAATACTGGTGATTGCTAATCTAAGAATATTTGTTGTGTGAATCAGCGGGTATAAAAAGAAGAGTGATTAACCCCTACTATCTGTGAATATAAAATTTATCGATAGAAAGATTAACTATATACTCTGAACTCCGGAGCTTCCGTAGGCTAGTAAGGTGGAAAAAACCACGTCTGACCGATTCGAGCTAGATTAGAGAAGCCGGAGTCTAAATATAAAGGGTTATAAGGTCAGGACCTACGAGGGACGTAATATATAGTGGCTTGTAGGGAACTCTCGTATACCGGATGAGGGTTTTTCTCCCCGGGCATCAAAAGTGCTTGAAGGAGATAATATTTTGGTATCGCATCGAGCTATATTATTGGGTTAATATAGTTTGGATATTTTAAAATATTCCATAAGCGACCTGAAAGGTCACCTCTAGGGGTTTTTCCGCTACATGGCGCCCTAACGTGACGCGCAAATGGTGATTTAGTTTACTCCTGGAGAAGCCAGGGGTTAGTTACTAAACGAGGGACCAACGCGCGTAGAGGTACGGATCCAGGCTGGGATCTTTTCTTTTGCTCGATATTGCAGTATTGAGCTAAGAGCTGAAAACACGAACCAACGTAATACCGACTGGGACCACAAGCAAACCCAGCTGTCCGCCCAAATTAAATCTTAAGCTAAAAGTTTTACGGGGAAACCTACGTACACCTAATCGTGGTAAATAAAGATATAAGAAATTATATTAATTAATTATAACTTCGTAGGACTCCGTAAAGGGCTAAAAGGGCTGGGTCAAGGCTAGTTAAGCCAGGTCGGACGTATTATAAGGTGGAGCACAGACAAAAGCGACTGAGGAGAGATTAGGCGATGACGATTGAAATCTCCTCAGACGTGAGTAAGCCAGAGGAGGCTGCTGCAGCAGCACGGGAAACATGTCTGGTTCCACAAAATAGGGAAGGGGGAGAAGCGCAGCTTCTAATATAAGAGTGAAAATGAAGTTGTTTTGCGAATCGGTGACCTCAGAACCTAGAATCTAGGTCCGGGACCTTAGTCTCCTAAAACCCAGCGACAAATGGAAAAATAATTTCAAGTTATATTATGAACATAATATAGTATGGTGTAAAGAATAGTATATTGTGGACATTGTGTTTATAATATATATATCTGATATGTCATTCATAATATATTCTGATTTGTCATTTATATTACACAATAGTGTAAGTTGTAATATTCAAGAAATTAAAAAGCTTTCTTCCAATTTCATAAAGAAAAATGGAATATGGAAATATAGGATAAGCCTGGAACACTTTGCCCGTTCTGTGATCTAGAACAGGATCACAGAATATAATCCTTATTTTGTGATATATAAGGATTATATTATTATTGTTATTATTATATTATTATTATTATATATGATATTCTGTCCTCTGTAAGATGAAAAAAGACCTATGCTTTTGGAGAAAATGAGTGTGCTATATAATTTGTTTACACAGCACATGTGTCAAGTCCTTTGGGACATTTAGTAAAATAATTGGGTCTAAGTAATTTGACTGATAAAATATGTAAATAATTATTGATCTACTGTAGCCACTTTCCTCTGAGAACAGAGACAAATGCCATTTGAATTGTTTTGTCAAGGCTTTCTGTAGCTAAATTCATTTGATTTATACTTCGGGGATCCTTGAAGACGTTAATTATAGGTATATGCGGCTGCTGTAGGTGCTCGTTATTATGCAGCAGCGGCTAATGTGTGATCAAGCTTTTGACAAGTGCACAGCCCGTTGATATGTATCCGCTGTTAGTTGCTAAAAATAGCATCGATAGCTAAAATAGCCTGATATCGATGGTTAAATCATAAATAACTGAGTCGTTAACGTTTACCATAACGCTTACCACACTATCCCGATGTGCAGTAGTTACATTAATAACTTGTGGATTATAGGCGTTCAGCCTCTAATATGAAAATAACGTAGCCCCCTCGGCTAGCTCTCAGCTAGCTGGTAGAATCCTCAGTCCATTATTAGCGGACACATAGCGTCCATTAAATGCTTTGTCGGCCGAGGAGAATGATAGCGCGGTAAACGGTGACTTTAACTCCATAATGCGTTGCAGTATAATCCGTTGCATTAACGTGTCATATTGTATTTCGTGCTGTTTGTGTCTTGCCAGCTGTAGTAGCTAAACACGGACAATTTAGTAGCTCCGCATCCAGCTAGGAACTGCTTAAACGCATGCGCCTAGGGCGCTAAGCTTTTTGGGAAATGTAGTCGCTGCAGTTATTGGGAGGCTGCTGTGTTATGTGTTAGAAAACATAGCGGTTTAAGTAAAGCAACCTTATTGTTGGCTTATAGAGAATATGTTACCTACGTTTATTTGGGTTTAAAGATAAGGGAAAAAAAATGTATTCGATACATTAAAACCCATTGTAGACATGATATAATATGATTGTGTAATGAAGTGTATCTTATGTAATGTAATCTTATGTATCACTCAATAATAGTCAATACAAAAATAAAGGCTTTTATAGAATGAAAAGCCAAGCTGCTTAGTCTGCTGATAAAACACCATGACAAAAGACATAGTAGTTTAGACTCTTATTGTCATACAGATCTGTTCAAATAGTGCATTGGCACCAGATCTCAGTGAATTGAAGCCTGAGCCCAATGAATGGGGCAGGCACTATATAAACCCATCTGTGCAATTTCACGTTTACCGAAGAAAGCAGCCATCAGATCAAATAAAAGGCATTATGTAAGGTTGACTGACGGATGTTTTTTCATGTAGCCTAATGTGCGCGACTGGTCCTTTGTTTTATTATGGGCTCTGTCCCGCAGCTAACGCTAACTAGCACGGTTAGCTTAACGTTAGCGATCTTTTCTGGAGTTAAATACACAATCCCTGGAGGTTTCATTTCGGGTAAAGGGGATTCCATTAGTCTCGATAAGTTTACGGAAGCTCTGTGTATTAAGTGCTTTTGTGGGGCTGTTTGACTACAAGCCACAAACTATAAATGTCAGTTTGCCAAGCGGACTAGCCTGCAGGGTAGGCCCGCTACGAGTGAGCTAAAGCTAACGGTAACACTCGCTAACCTAGAAAACAAACATATCCGCTGCATCATCGCCGCTTTAGTTTTAACGTAATGCCAGCTTAGAGGTTTCCCCTCCCCTGGGAACCCGTGTGGGACCTGGATGGCAAATTTCAGTAGCTTTCTGAGCATTGTGAAAATGAAAAAACAGCAACACACTCCACTCTGGAGGCAGCCATGTTTACGTCTCAGTTGTGATGTCACGAATGTGCGACAACAAAAAACTCTGCTTCCGAGGCAGAAAATAAACAGGATTATTATCGGATAATTTATCGAAAAAAAGGCCATTATAGGGATAAATAAATAATAACGCACAATGGCCAAATCGGTCCGATAATTATCAGGCATCCCTAATTCTAACATAATCGTATCTAGTAAAAATTATGTTGCCTGACAAAACTTTTACTTTTATATGTGATGCGTGGCACACTACCAATAGAAAAAAACACAAATAGGGAAAATAATAGTTAATAATGGAAGAAATAATATAATTTTCTGTTCATTGAAAAATGAAAGCAGCTCTTTTAGCTGAAAGCAGCTCTGTCAGTTTACTGATATTACTGTATGTGTAACATTTTGCATCCTTGTGTCTGATTATTTCAGGTTTATGACAATACACTATGGACAATATGACAAAAAATATGACAATAATTTGTAACACAATCAAATGATTAAATGGTTTATTGAATTACACAGTCCACTGAGAAGTGGATGAAATAGCCCAGGAGCAGATGATGATAAGTATCTTTATGCCACAAGATGGGCAAAAAGACAAGGAGGGGATGATCATCATTCCCGAACATGAAAGGATAAAACATTATCCAAACCTACTACCTGGTGTTAGGCCATGGTGGAACATAGAAATTACTATATTAATTAATTTTTTAATTTTAATTAATTTAATTAGTTTAGTTTAATTTAAATTAATTATTTAAATTGATTGGATTATTAATTTAATTTTATTTTATTTTATTTTTTTATTTTATTAGTTTCAATTTTATTTAACAAATACTTAATAAATATTGAAACTAAAATAGACTCATATTAGGACAAGAAACGAATGGAGACGGGAGTAAATAACGGACTGAGAGATGAAGGAGAAGGAGGTCACCGAAATACAACGCACCGTGGTTTAAACTGAAAGACTGCAGGGTGGTACATCCGTACCAGCTTAGGTCTAAATTGCAAGGTGAAGACAAGCAGGTCTAACTAAATAGCAATTTCAAATTAATTATTATTATATTAATATTAATTAATAAACAGTTTTTGCTAGTTTCGATGCTCAGGCTAGCAAGCAAGAAGGCAACCTTAAATAAATCAATATATCTCTTAAGAAGTTTTTTACTTTTGCAGAAGTAAAAAAGCACTTACCTCCATGGCCAGCCGGAGCTCTGTAGGACTGACCCAAAGACACTACCTTATTTCGGCCAACACCAAGGGAGAGGTATTTGTGGGTGAGAACCATAGGCAGGATGGATGTGTGGTTTGATTGGGAATCGTATGGTCCGGGTCACTGCGTGGAATGCCACCTGCTGGTCTTGGACCTGAGGTGGAAGGATCTCCGGCGTAACAGGCCGGCCCTGGCCAAAAACCTCCCAGTCAGAAATGGGGGGGTAGAATTGGCAGGTCAACATAGGGTGACCGTTTGTTACAAGTGCAAGGTGGAGGTAATATCCAGTTGCACCATTTCACGACAGGACCATCCCCATATGGGGGACACATGGGAGGGACGCATGATGGTTCCCATGGAGAACATTAAGTGTTGCTCCATGAGGCAAAGATGGTGTAGTAGGTTGCATCCCGAGGTCCTGAGTAGGGTCTGGGGGTGTGGCACCCAGGCTCAAAAGGGGAGAACCCTATTTGGAGCATGAAATGAGGATGCGCATACGAGACGTGCGTTCTTAGAGTTGTTTACGGTTATTAATGGTTATTATTATTATTATAATTAAAATAATAATAATTCATCCCGAATAACCAGATTCGGGATGAATAAATCCCTGTCCTCCTTGCTGTGTTGACAGATGGAGACAGAGGACGACACGGAGGCAACTCCCGAGATGGGACCTGAACCTCTGAAGGGGCAAAGGGGATGTTGCTGGAAAACCCTAAAATGGGGGTTGATTATCGTCACCATAGCTTTGCTGATGATGCCTTTCGCGCTAGGAGTGAGAGTAAAGTATGATGTAACCAATCGTACCTCCTCTGTGCAGGAAGGGAGATTAGTATCACTGAATGTGATAAAACAGGAAGTGCCTTTGGGTCCGGGTCCCTATGGGAACTGGACGCAGACCTTTTGCTCTGTGGTCATCGGCAATCCTCAGTGTACTATGATCCGCTCCGGACGGGACGGAACAGTTGAAGTGCCACCCCCAGAAGGGGTTAATTGGCATGTTGGTACTGGAGAGAAGTCCGATGAGTTTGATGAGTCATCCTCAGACACCTCTGGGGTTCGGATGTCACCAAACCCAGAGGAGAAGGAATGGCAGCGGTGGACAACTAAGGCCTACCACCCAGATAATAACACAGAGTGTAAAACTCTGAGGTGGATTTTGAAAGGGCCCGAGCTAACGGCTATGCTAGCTTGTGGAGCTAGGGGCACCAAGCTAAACATGACCAAGACCACCCTGTATGGTCAACTAGAGATTCTGTCCCTATATGGGACAGAAAGACAGGGATGGTCCCTAACTAATCTCAAGGCTCACATGTCCTTGATGGCACAGAAGTGTACACAGTCGGACTGGAGTATGCACTGTTTCTCCCTGAAGGCGAGATACAGGGAGATAAGAGGTTGGCCCAAGATGGTTGGTCACCCAGTGAGTTCTTTGAGGAACTGTGGGAAATTGAGGCCGAACCTCAGCGACAGGAAGAAGTTAGAGAAACCACAATAGTAGGGGCACCAATGCCCACGCCTCAGTCAGGAGGGAGAAGGGTTTCACGTCGGGGAAGGAGGGAGATAAAGAGGCTCCTCTCCAGCGAGGAGAATAAGAAACTCTTCGAAAAAGAAATGAGAAAGCTGAACCTAGATATAGATTAGGGAGGGGGATTGGGCCCCCCTGAACCTAGTCTATAACAGGCGGCGGCGGGCCTGTGAAGGTCTGAGGGCACGTTAAATCTCTATATAGTGCTGGGGAGAGGACTGAAGGGCCCCCGTGTCTTGAAGTATGAATGAACATACTGCTGTGGTACCGTCTAGTCGGCGTGTGTGTCGCATGTAGGTGTGTGGGCAACACGTGGTACGTGGATGATAGTCCACACCTAGCAGAGTGGGCTTCAGGGAAAGAAGTTCTCTGTTATTCACTCTGTGAACAGGCTAGGCAGATGTAAACGGTCAAAGTTCCTATGCCCATAGCAAAGTGGGGTAGGGATCAGACCGTCGGCTTCCAACCGGGTGGCCAATCACCACTACGGGATCCGCCTTAGAGGTGGGTTGGCGGTCGCTATCGACTGGGTCATCTGCCGGTTGGGTCGCAGATGGCAGTAAGACCATGTTGGACTGAATGTCAATTTGGACTGAAGGTCAATGTGGCCGCCGCGCTCAGCTCAATGTACAGTCAGGCCACTACAAGCCAAAAGCGAATGAGCTAGTAGGCAAGTAGTGCTCCTGTGATCAGTGGTTTTGAAAAGAAAACACTGGGAAGCAGGAGGCTGAAGTTGGTTGGGTGGGTTGTCTAGGCAGCACACTTGAATCAGCTTCGGTGGAAAGGTGTCCAGCCCTGGACTGCGTCCTTCGGGAAGGTCTGAAGGACTCAAGTGCAATGTCAGCAGTTGCTCATCACTCTTGGGGTTAGGCAGAACCGAACTCCTCAACAGGAGAAGGAGTTAACTGTCTGCAAAGGGATGCACCCTTCTGAGCAGCTCACGCAGTATGAGCAGGATGTTAATCCACAGCCTAAGCAACATCTACCAAGTCCGGTAGAAACACAGGCTGACAAAGAGCTCTGGGAGCAACAACAATCCCAACAGATTTCGCCTACCTGTAAATACTGCCCCCGCCATCCTGTAATCGGGAAAGAGGGGTGGTTTGAGTGGACATTATTCACTACCTGGAAGGATAAGTGGAGTAAACCAGCCCTGATGATTCAGGACTTACTTAGCTATAACCACTCAGATCGCACTGAATGGTACATTCGAGTACCGGATGTAACCAGTAGCGAATGGAAAGAGTACAAAGAGCACAAGCAATCCAGCTGGTGGCCTATGACGTTAGCTTGTCTAAAGCGCCGCCTGGGGATTAAACGGTGCGATATCTGCATACCCGGAGCATTTCTGGTAGGCAAGAATCGACGGTCAGACCTGACTAATCATACCCAGAGGGGCGATGCTCGAGATTGGTCGGCAATACAGGAATATGAACACGTAGTTTGGGCCTCAGTACATGAGTGGGAAATACCTTGGCGCGCGGATGGAATATATTCTACAAAGCCGGGTATGTCATGGCCTCACGGCAATAGGACGGCCTATGCACCAGGACATGGCAGGCTACGAACCACGTATTGGCCGGCGGGGACTAAGTGGACAGGCCACTTTCTGCAAGCCGCTAGGGTTTGTTCAGCAGATAGCACCGGTTATGACAAGTTCATGTGGTACCAGTTCTTCGCCTTAGTGGCGGGAGAGAGGTCAGATGGAAAGACCAATCAGCTAGTGCTCCCTTATGTCTACGCAAGGCCAGACGCTGGAGAATATAGGTTGATACTCCCCTATTTAGAGAAAATGGGGGCTGATAACTTATATTATTACAATCGAAATCCCGAAGGAAAGTTTAAAGCACAATCATACTACCAGAAGCCTGATGACTATATTTATTATAGAAATAAATATAACTGGGCTGAGTTAAGAATGCTGCGAACATGTGTGTGGACCACAAACACCACGTGTGGCCCAAATTTCCAGGCAATGTGTCATTATAACGTTTCCAAGGGGTGTGAAGGAAATTGGAAGGAAGTACGCAAAGTAATGTTTGTTTTCGATAACCCTGAAGCAGGCAATCGGTATACCAAATTACACATAACCGAAGCATGGAAATTGCCCTCTTACCTGGTAAACAATGAGGAGTTTCCTAGCCTTAGTCCTGACCAATTGACCCTGCAGATCCACATAGGTAATCTATTGAACTTCTGTGGGCGCAAGGAGATGGCGACTTGGGTTAGATATAAGGGGGTTTGGGACCATGCCTATGGATACCTAAGTCTGCAAGGAGGGGGAGAATTTGGAATAGGAAATATGACTAGCTGTCATCCCCTTATCTACATAGAGATTAGGGAGGGGGATTGGGCCCCCCTGAACCTAGTCTCTAACAGGCGGCAGCGGACCTGCGAAGGTCTGAGGGCACGTTAAATCTGTATATAGTGCTGGGGAGAGGACTGAAGGGCCCCCGTGTCTTGAAGTATGAATGAACATACTGCTGTGGTACCGTCTAGTCGGCGTGTTTGTCGCATGTAGGTGTGTAGGCAACACGTGGTACGTGGATGACAGTCCACACCTAGCAGAGGGGACTTAACTTGGAGTCACTCTGTGAACAGGCTAGGCAGATGTAAACGGTCAAAGTTCCTATGCCCATAGCAAAGTGGGGTAGGGATCAGACCGTCGGCTTCCAACCGGGTGGCTAATCACCACTACGGGATCCGCCTTAGAGGTGGGTTGGCGGTCGCTATCGACTGGGTCATCTGCCGGTTGGGTCGCAGATGGCAGTAAGACCATGTTGGACTGAATGTCAATTTGGACTGAAGGTCAATGTGGCCGCCGCGCTCAGCTCAATGTACAGTCAGGCCACTACAAGCCAAAAGCGAATGAGCTAGTAGGCAAGTAGTGCTCCTGTGATCAGTGGATCAGTTGGATCAGTGGTTTTGAAAAGAAAACACTGGGAAGCAGGAGGCTGAAGTTGGTTGGGTGGGTTGTCTAGGCAGCACACTTGAATCAGCTTCGGTGGAAAGGTGTCCAGCCCTGGACTGCGTCCTTCGGGAAGGTCTGAAGGACTCAAGTGGATGCAGAAGAGCTGGAAGGTTCAAAGTGGAAAAATAGATCTAAGGATCCACAAGGCATTAACTGGCCTACTTTTAACGGCATCAGCTACAGTGCTAAAGGAAAATATGGTTCATGCAGGTGTAACCATAAAGAATTTTGCAGAGGACACTTATCAGGCAGCTGTGGGCTGGCTAGAAGGACTTCTCTGGGGAGTAGTAACCTTCGCCCTCACTGCACTCGCGATAATAATTGGCCTAGTGATTGTGGGAAAATTAGGTTTCCTAGGAATAGCGCAATGGTGTAAGCGAAAGCGTCACCACCCAATAAAAAATGAATAAAATAAATTGTTGTCTTTGGCCTCCACTTGGTTAAACCCAGGTTAACAAGGGGCCTACGAAAGTAATAAGAAGAATAAATACTTAAAATAGCCTCACACTCTTTCACAGGTACTCTGGAGGACGCCAGCAGCCGTGCTGAAGGTCTGGAGATAGCAAATAAGTTTGAGATTAAATGCCCTGTGAAATCTGGATTAAGTATAATGATGCAAGGCTGGAGGTGGAGGTGAGAATTGAAAGTAAACGTGGCTATCATCTGACGGTGGATAGACGACAAGACTTGGATTTTGAAAAGGAGAGGTTTGTCCCTCCTTACAGGCCCGTTTACCACCTACAGGGGGTAAACGTCTATCTCTCCTTGGATAAAGTCAGGAGGATGGCCAACAGGGCATTGATAGAAATAGGAAAACATACTCCAGCTTTTAACGAAATAGCACAGAAAGCGATGATTGACCTGAGCAAATTACAAGACAGTCATTTGAGAGATAACAACTCTCTTGAAGAATGGAGACCAAACCAAGTTACTATATTTCACGAAGCCACAAGGTTATTAAATCGTTTAGAAGAAGGGCGGTTTGATGACCTATTGTATTCTTATATGCGGGGGCGTACAGAGGCCCCGACCCTGGAAGAAGAGCCGAGAGTGCTCGAGGAAGGTGAAGTCATCCACATTCATTGGGATGCGACCCCACTTCCTACAGGCGCAGAGCAGAGGGAAGGGGATGGAAGGATGGGAGAGAACCCGGGTCTGTGGAGTTGCTTTCTTTAAGAAAAACCCCACTCCCAAACATCAAACACCCCCTTAGTTCACCATAGGCGCCCTAAAAAGGAGGGTACAGTATTCAGCTCCTATTAACAAGGAGTTGGATAACACTTAGTAACCCATAAACTAGGTGTTGCTAAAAACACCGGGTTTCTGTTTTAAAAGGTATGGATGAGGTATGGATGATGATACCAACTTGATGGTACCAGGTTGATGCCAACAAGTATACCAAGTTGATGGTAACAACTAACCTAACTAACTAACTAACTAACTAACTAACTAACAACTAACCCGTTAGAAACAGTAGTTAGTTTTTAGATGACCAAATTTTAGTAATTCGTTTCCCTAGGAGGAAATAGCCGACGAAGGCAAAAACGAAAGTAACGAAACCTAAGTGCCACAAAATGGCGCTGGGGGAGTGGTCTGTATCACACCACTCAAAGACGCAGTCATGAGTTGATGACGCGCACAAAGCCTGACTAACGGGGCGTTAAATTCAGTTAGACCCTCCCACTAAAGGGGTGTGACCCTGGGAGGGGTAGATAGGTCTGCGCTGCGGAGAGTCATCCCAGACCTAGGAGTGACTGCCTGCAGACAAGCTTTCATTTTGGAAAACGGATCCCTTAGAACCTGGGTATCACATGACGCGAAAAAGGATTACGACAAGGCTTGCAAATCCATCTAGTTTAAGATATCGCAGGCGAGTAAAACCAGTAGTAGAAAGAAGGAATTTACCAAAAGAACTTAAAACTCTTAAACAATTATTTAGTCTAATTGTAATAATAGTGATTGTTTATATAGGGATAACAATATCTGGATATGGACAACGGGCCAGAGCAGCTGGATTCCACCAAGCCGGTGACAACCCAAATGGGAACGCTCAGCTTAACATTGTGTAACCCCTCTCCGGAGGTAAGGTAGATTTGAAGTATTTATGAAAATTTGTTGAATCTACCAGTAACCACCAGACATCTAGTGTCTGAGGGTACATTTCTTTGAATAGGTTCATTAAAGTTTAAAAGTCAAATGGGCATTTGTAAATGATTTTATTTGGACCATAATGAGTAAATATGGTATGAAATGTTATATAAAAGAGTAATGAATAATAAAAGATTGTGTACATGTTTTAGACAGGAATATTTGAAGGACCGGGAAACCCTACCCACCTCGTCATCAATGTCATGACGGGGGAAGTAACGGGGGTAGAAGGAGAGAGGTGGCCAGAACCTGGAAGGGTCATCCGCTCTCGTTTTAAGGTAGCCCACTTACATCTGTACAACCCTCTCAGGAGGGTAGGAAACATAATACAGTACCCCCGGTGGGAGCCGCAACCCCTGCTGGTACCCCGAGAAGCCCTACCGAGGAGGGCACTGCCACCAGCCAACCAGCCAAAACCATTCTATGGAGTCAGAAGGCCCGGAGAGGGCCAGGAGAGGTTCGGGGCCAAAGATTCAGAAAGGAGGGGCTATGCTAGCCCGGCTCCAAACCTTCAACAAGCCAGGGCGCAAAGAGGCTCAACTACAAGAAGGGCTCTCAAATACAGCCCTCCTCCCCGAAGACCACGCACTGCCGGATCCCCTCCTCCCTCCCGAAGACAACGAACAACTTCCCCTAGGTCATTTCCTTCTAAGGACCAAGGAAGAACTACGCGACCGGTCA
This sequence comes from Poromitra crassiceps, assembly GCF_964638095.1. NCBI lineage: Eukaryota > Metazoa > Chordata > Actinopteri > Beryciformes > Melamphaidae > Poromitra > Poromitra crassiceps. The sequence goes on from NC_139625.1 coordinate 2,995,631, forward strand.
GCACGGCACAGGGCATTCCCAGAATGGGCCTACACCGCCTTCGGCCCAATGGGGGAGAGGATGAAGCAAGATGGAGGGAGATATCAGCGAGAGAAAGAGCCCGCCCGCTTCATCGGTCAGCACAGCCGCCTCCATCGTCGCAGTGTGCGGATCGCCAAGTATCCAAAGAGACAAAGAAACAAAGAGATCTTTGGATCCAAAGATCCAAAGAGAAAGCCATGCAGTCATATGGAGCATGACTGAATATGTCCAGAGAGACTAATGGCCATCGGGCCAATGAAGGTTCCCCCGGAGGTTAGGCCAATCACGTTAAGAATCTACGGCCTGAACCTCAGTGAGGAACTGAAGAGGATATACACCCAAAGCATCTGGGGTTCCCTGCCAATGGGGGAATATAAGAGTCCACATAAGACACATAAGAGTCCACATAAGAGTCCGCACCTCAGCGGACAAAAGCCGAGCGGTGACGGGGTCATTTGGCGACCCTCGTTTCCGCCATGTCAGCTTACCCCTCGGTGCTATTCCCGTGAAAATCACCAAGCTGAGGGGAGCAGAAGGCGAGTGGTGCTTTGTTAGCACCTACGAAGATCAGCCCCTCTGTATGTCTGTCTCCCGTTTCTGGCCCAAGGAGTAAGGATGGGCCGGGGGTTGATATACAGAGGGGAAAGGACATTATCTTGCGTTTTGAGAGAACATTAATGAACAGTATCACGGAGCCAGGCTTGAAGATAAATGGATCGCACCAAGAGCCCTCCTATAGTAAAGGAGGGTGTAGAGATTTGTGATATTGGGGTTACTATAGTAGGCCCTTGGTACTGCTTTTATATGCTAACTCGTTAAACGCTTGTTATGGTCCAAAGTTTAGTTTAAATCAATGCGCCCTACACTTATTTGGTACATGAGAAGAAGAGATATAACCGGGCTTGTTTATCCTTTTGTTCCAATACAATTACTTATTTTATTCTGGTGTGCTATTCGTGCTATGTTTGCTTATAAAAATTGGGCTAAAAGGATAGCATTGGCTTTTATATAATAACCTTCGAATATCATGCTGTATTGGTTTATATCTGCTCCAAACACTGTGGCCTATTACTGTTCAGCTGGGGGAGATGTATTTCAAGTCAAAAAAATGGCATTAGAACTGCTTTGCTGCTCTGCTCTGCTCTGCTCTGCTCTGCTCTGGGAACGGACAGTGGGTTCCCCTTCTTGCCAAGTGCAGGAAGGGGAAAGAAGTGTACTTAAGGTCACTTTCGTTTTCAGAGTTGGTGAATGCAAGTGATGCTGTAAGAATGGGATCATGTTTTCTGCCTGGCCGCTTTGCTGGGGTGCTTTTCATCTACTGTCCAACCTCTAGGTGTACAACCAGAGGAGGGGGGATGGTGAGATGGGGGGGCACCTATGCGGAGCGACCTAGCACACAATTTAAGAGTATATGCTTGCTTAGGTAATGTTTTTTGAGAAAACTACACTGTTTGTTTAGCCTTTGTATTTCTTTGTTTACCCTTATCTTCTGTTGTTCAAAGTAGGTAGAGGAGGGGCGGATAAACAGAGCAGTCCACAAGGCCCTTATACGGGTCTACCGAACACCTGCCCACACTTTTTTAAAGAAAATGTATCGTTGCTTTGCGCTGTTTGTGAGAGAGTCCATTGTATTCCCCCGCTGCACGAAGAGTAATGATGCGACCTGTCAGATAACAGGGGGAGTGACGTGTGTCAATTAAGGTCAAGGCCATATTAGCTATGTACACCAAGGTCCCCGGAGAGATGGATGAACTTAAGAAACCTCAGAATAGGTGGAGTTATAAATCCCGGGTTGGCGATTGGATGGAACAAGTCACATTTCTCTGGGAGGGGGGCAATTAGTCATTATAACCAGAAAAACCCCTACCTAGCTTACTAGTAGGCAGAAAGCCAGAGCTGAACACCTGCTCCAGCCATCATCTGATCAAAATGAGCTCATGGGAAGCCGGCCTCATGTATGGGGAGGGTTTTAGCATATTGGGACGGGGTGAATCTTGTATAAATATGGGAGAAGCCCCACAGAAGAATCAGAATTCATCATTCTTGATCACTTTTTGGAACACTCCTTGGGAAGACTGCTTCAGAGCTTTTTCATACTTTAGGACTTCTTGTCTTGAACGAAAAACTTTGTTTTATATCTTGTAAAACTTTTATTTTTTGATTTTGAAATAAATATTTTTTTTAAAAACCTATTTTCACTCCTTTTTCCTGCCGATACCATTTTGAGGTTCTCCTCGCTTCAAGAGCAGTGAGTATTTCCACCAGAGGCACCTTTAAGCCTTAGGTATAATACCTGGCCCAATAAGGGCCGCGGGCACACGCTAAGCGTGACCCCCTCCCTTGAGTGTGTTGAATGTAATGAGGGTGACTAGTCGCAGTGGAAAAATGGACGTAGCATTTTTCCGCCCGGTTTAAGGTAGAACATCTCTCTAAGGCGTGTGATTGCTTTTGTAACAATTGTGCTTAAGCAGGAGAGAGTGCCCTGGATAGCTGGGACCGGTTGGTGACAGACTTTTTAAGTCTGACACGGCTGGAAGTGGTTATCGTAGCCGGGGTTTGTGTTTGAGTTTTAATCCTTGACAAAACAGAGCTCTGGTCTAAATACTGGTGATTGCTAATCTAAGAATATTTGTTGTGTGAATCAGCGGGTATAAAAAGAAGAGTGATTAACCCCTACTATCTGTGAATATAAAATTTATCGATAGAAAGATTAACTATATACTCTGAACTCCGGAGCTTCCGTAGGCTAGTAAGGTGGAAAAAACCACGTCTGACCGATTCGAGCTAGATTAGAGAAGCCGGAGTCTAAATATAAAGGGTTATAAGGTCAGGACCTACGAGGGACGTAATATATAGTGGCTTGTAGGGAACTCTCGTATACCGGATGAGGGTTTTTCTCCCCGGGCATCAAAAGTGCTTGAAGGAGATAATATTTTGGTATCGCATCGAGCTATATTATTGGGTTAATATAGTTTGGATATTTTAAAATATTCCATAAGCGACCTGAAAGGTCACCTCTAGGGGTTTTTCCGCTACACATGACTGGGAGATGCGTCACACAAATAGCGAGCATTTGAAGAGTATGAGCACTGTGCCGTGTGGTATTTGCCGGGTGGGTGAGAGTGCATGAGTGTGGCCTGTAGCTATACCAGGAGTAAGCTGCAACACTATGAGGAGCCATTTTAAAAGGGACAGCTCCTCCTAAAATCCAAAATACATATTTTCCCTCTCACCTGTAGTGCTATTTATCCATCTATATCATTTTTGGATAGTTGCCTGAGTTTTGGAGATATCGGCCGCAGAGATGTCTGCCTTCTCTTCAATACAATGGAACTGGATGGCACTCGGCTTGTGGTGCTCGAAGCGCCAACAAAATACATTTGAAAAACTCAACAGCATTGTCTCTTTCCAGAAATCATGACCCGGTTAACTATTTTCTTTTGCAGGAACTCATGTAGGAACTAGCTAGCCGCTAGCGGCTGTAGTTCGGTCAACAGAAAATAGTTCCTCCATGAAACTGCTCAAGGTCTGGATTATGATTGAGTAACGGGGTCATGATTTCTGGAAAGAGACATTGCTGTTGAGTTTATCAAATGTATTTCTTTGGCACTTTGAGCACCACAAGCCGAGTGCCATCCAGTTCCATTGTATTGGAGAGAAGGCAGAAACTCTACGGCCGATATTTCAAAAACTCAGGCAACGAACACAAGACGATATAGATGGATAAATAGCACTACAGGTGAGAGGGAATATAATATGTCTTTTGGATTTTAGGGTGAGCTGTCCCTTTAAAGTCTCCATCATTCACTTTTTTTCCTTCTTCTCACACTCAGTTATGGAGGGAAATTGCACCCTGTCTGACAAATGGCGGGATGGCATGGCTCCGCCTCCACGCGCTGCCCACCGGCAAACTGCTGCTCCCGAAGGAAACGGACGGGAACAGATCGCCACGGCAACAGATCGCCTCCCGCTGCTCCAATTAGCGAGTGTGCTCCTCTCACAGAGGGCCTGCAGCCAACGCCATGGGAGGAGGATGGAAAAACACTGGCGTGCACAAGGGCGCGGGGGGCGGTTGGGGGGCGGGGAGGTCAAGGGTAATATGACGTCTGCTTCCAATCAGCTGTCAGCTCATCAGACAGGTGACCAATGCAGTGTTGGGACATTGCTGCATAATCCCAACAGTGAACTGATAACTACGTTATAGGAAAGGCTTTCCATTTAAAAAAGCAAAAAGAGTCTGCCAAGGAAACTGCTAAATATTCTAACGAGTGCTGGTAGGAAGCTGAGAGCCAAGGATTTTCTGTCCACTTAAGGACGTGATCTACTTGAGCTCTGCAACAGGGCTCGGCTGTCCGCTATTAGCTCAAGTGCTCCTCGGGGGAACGGGGGAAGTTGGTAAGTTTGGAAAATAAAAAACGTGGTAAAGCGGCGGTGGGGAAGGCGGGGGGGGGGGGCTTCTTTGTAGGATTTAAATGCTGCACTGTGTTCTCCCTGACAGGCTGCTGCTCATTTATTGCCACGGCCGTTACGCTTATTAGAAGAGTCAGTCAGGAAGACAAACGGCGGAGCCTGGCTGCTCGTCAGTCTCCCGTCAGTGCTGCTGACGAGGGAGACGCAGCACCACTCTTGGCTA
>NC_139625.1:3005284-3045284 GCF_964638095.1 Poromitra crassiceps
GTAAAATAGTAACGTTCTGAGATTTTAGGGTTAGGATTAGAGTAGGGGGAGGGGTTAGAAACAGAAAATCTCCGTAAAACACGCCCAAACCACGCCCACTGCTGTAGACACATACGTTACCATTTTACAATTTCTTAGCCGAAATTGTAAAATAGCAACGTTTGTCCACAAACGGTGCTATTTTACAATTTTTTTGGAGATCGGGTTGACCCAGGAGAAAGAGAGTTGAAGTAGGAAACATTTCTGGCTGAGCAATGTAATGCACCTCAAAATAAAGTAAGATATTTAGGCTACAGTTAGTCTGTCAGTAAAAGGTTTGATGGATGAACAAATCAATCAAAAACACTTCACTACTTCCAACATAGGCTAGAAGTTTCGTTTCATTCCATTGCATGTTTCGTTCCGCGTTTCGTTCCGCGCTGCCAAATTCAGTTAAAAAATGTGCGAGTTTAAGATCGCCAAATGGCGGGCTATTCAGCATAAAACAATATAATACGAAAAAGTAGCACTGCTTGGTGGACGCCGAATTTAGTAGAAGACCCAGATAACTCAAACTGAATTGACTTACTTGAATATCCATGCTGTCTGTAGCCGGTGCGAGTGCAGCCGATGAGGTTAAATTATCCCAGTGTTTGCTTCTGAGCCTCTGTGAGCCTCCGTGTACCACACTGCCCTCTCTAAACTCGTTGAGACGCTCACGTAATACAATGCAACGACTGTCTGGCTTGTGAGCTAACTTACTGCTTGATAATATAAAACGTAGGAAAAGAGAAAGGGGAAAATATAGGTGCTACTGTCTGTAAATCTATCTATTAGCCTGTCAGGTCTTCATTTCCTCCATTTCCAATGGAGCGGATTCAACCAGATTTTCAGACGTATTCAGCATCATTGGACTTAATTACAATGTCAATCTTAGCAATCTATCCAATCAACAACCAACCTGGTTTCACCAGGCTAAGGGCGTGTCCCGCTCCAGCTCAATCTGATTGGTTGGAAAATACATCACTCTCACGTGTTCTCTGTGAATTGCAAGTGTTTTTCAACCAATCATATTTTTTCATTAGATAAATTACCAAATAAATAAACGTCCACAGGGCGAATGTTTTTTTAACTACCTACTCCAGGCTGGGACCAGGGCCAGAGTGACTTGTCTGCATGGAGCTCTCCTTTCCATCAGTGCCCTACAGGTCACTGTTGTTGAAGCATTTTAAGAATATAATGAATGAAAAAATGAGCGTCTGCACATAAGAAAAAACACATTTGATTGATATTTTATTATTAAAAAAAAAATGAAAAATGAAAAATGAAAAAAAAGAAAAGAAAAAAATATATATAATATTTTTTTTTATATAAAATCCCCAATCTAATAGAGGAGGACCATCCTCCTATGCCTCACTGGAAAAACCTCCTCTGATATATATATATTAGGGCTGTCAAACGATTAATTTTCTTAATCGCGATTAATCGTGCGATTAACTATAATTAATCGTGATTAATCGCGTCTTTGTATCGCATGTTTAAAATGCTATTATTTTGCATTGCAAAGCATTTTTTATTAGATATTAATTATTATTACCAGTGTGTCGTGATTGGGAATCAAATGAATGCAAATAAATGTACTTTGTGAACTTGAATTTTAGATTTATTTTCAATTCAATAGAAGTGCAATGTAGACAGGAGGTCACAAAATGTCTACAAAATGCATCTTGAATAGAAAATAAATGCACAATAATTGTAAACACTCCAAAACCGATACTTCCGGCGGCGGCGCTGTGGAGCAGTCGAAAACCCAAAATGACACAGCCGAAGAAGGCTGTAGCCTATCTGAGCTAAAAACTTTGGCAATTCCATGTGAATAATGGCTCAGTATTGGAAACTGTGTATTGATAACGTGTATATCACGTGAAGCCATTGGAACCGACCTCCCAGTGGTTAGAGGACCCACGCATCCGAGACTCTGAAGGAATAAGGAGTCTCGCGCTAGCTAGCTGGCTGCTAGCTACTTTCAGGTGATCGCTCGCCTCAAACTCGATGTACTTCGGTGATATTTTAATTCCGTTTTTCACAAGGTGCAAACTACGGCTCTTGACTTATCCACTGTGTCATTTGGGAAGTAAAACGATCCATTTAAAAGCGTATTGCTGTCGTTCTCTTCCATGCCTGCCTGCACAAACAGGAGACAGGAAACCGAGCGGCTTGACTACAAGTACGGGGCGACGAAGGGACAAAATAGCGGCATGCAATTAACGCGATAAAAAAAAAATGCGTTATGATCGGCGCGCGTTAACACGTGATTAACGGGTTAACGCTGACAGCCCTAATATATATATATATATATATAGAGAGAGAGAGAGAGAGACAGAGAGAGAGAGAGAGAGAGAGAGAGAGAGAGAGAGAGAGAGAGAGACAGTTGACGGTCCGAGAGACGGCATCCGGTACGGGATGGGTTTTAGCACCCCAGCCTGGCTCTCTCGTGAGGGAGAAATCCACAAACGCCTCCAGCCTCCTGAAAATCTGCGCAAACATCGGCGCAGCCCTGGGGTCCTTCAGACTAGAGCGAGGTGCTCGGCGCAGGCGAATGACGTGCAGCACACAGGCCTTCTTGAGGCATCCTCTCTGCCCATGGTACGGCATGGTAGGATTGCCTTTTTCCACAGGAGGGTCTGGTTAGACGATGGAGGTGCCCGGCCTGGAATCACCCCACAGGGCCTTAGACCTCCATGCACCGAAGGGTCTTGCAATACTGCGGTGGAGCACTAAACTCTATTGCAGCGGATTGGGCGTGATCAACCCTTCCACGGGCAACGTTGCAGACAGAGTAGGAAGGCTGATCCGTGAGCGGCTGCTTCTGGGACGCGGGTCGGGGTCGTAATCGGCCTCGGCTGGGTCTACTGGGCGAGGTTGTATGATGTTGACAGACCCGAAAGACCTCACGACCCCAGTTAACACTGATGACGCGTCCCAGCGCATGCTGTAGTATGTATATTTGAAACTATATATATATATATATATATATACATACATACATGAGAATGCACTTATCTTCACTGATACAGTTATTTAATTTAATACATTATTAATGAATTGGCCTATTGCAGACAGCCTCTCACTTTTAGTTTCTGATTTCTGTGTGGTGCTGATAGACAGCTCCTTTGATAGATTCAAGATGTCAAGATTCATGTCAACAGAGTTGATTGGAATTTGTTTCAGTGCAGCTCTAACAAACACTATGTCGCCATACACCGGCGCCATCTTGCCCAGAGCACATTTATTTTTTGATGGCTCTGAGAAGGCATTATCTGACCTGCTTTGTGCTTATGGTTGGATGTGGGCCGCCGACTTTTTTGCAATTTGGAAAAGATTGGAACTACTGCTCTGGAAGACTACACTGTGGTGCCCTCAATGCCCAGGGCGCCTCTGACCCAAGGAGCTGGGAATGGGTGGCAGCAAAGAAAGAAAGAAAAAAATGCTGATCTCTGGATGTGCTGGGAGGGAGGGAGGGAGGGAGAGATTGAGTGAGGGAGGAGAGGAAAATCCAGCACCTCAGCAGTTCTGCGGGCCGGGCGGCCGCTCGGAGCTGACAGAGACAGCCAGATTGTGGCCAGAGGTTGTCTCAGCGAGACAAGGTGAGACTGAGCACCCGTCATGTAACAAGTCACATTTAGCAATACTGCTGGGTCAGGTCAGGCCCAGACTGAGGCTAGAGTCACGGCTGCTAGGCTACAGTCCGCTACTGCTCATCCATCTACACACAAATTACTGACGATTTCTCCTCAAAGCGAGAAATATCGCTTTGTGTGAGTGTGTGTGTGTGTGTGTGTGTGTGTGTGTGTGTGTGTGTGTGCTTTATTTACACAAACCAGAAAGAAATACGACTATCCCAGAGATGCTGGAGGATGGATGGATGCGTGCAATGTTGTGTATTTTCTCGGCAGAGCTCATCCAGGTGTGTGGCCTGCGTAGATGGGGACAGCAACCCAACTCAGATAGCTATCTGCTACCACGGAATGAGACAATGACAATGCTGCCTCTTCAACAAACTCCACCTAACAGGAAGCAGAGACAAGAGAGAGAGAGAGTGCCACCGCAGAGAGCACTCTCCTTAATCATGCCCTATTTCATCCTCTATTTCTGTCTCTCTCTCTCTCTCTCTCTCTCTCTCTCTCTCTGTCTCTCTCTCTCTCTCTCTCTCTCTCTCTCTCTGTCTCTCTCTGTCTCTCTCTGTCTCTCTCTCTCTGTCTCTCTGTGTCTCTCTCTCTCTCTCTCTCTCTCTCTCTCTCTCTCTCTCTCTCTCGCTCCAACACTCACTATGCAGGTTTTTTTTTTTTACTACCATTCTCTTTTTCTTTCCATTTTTTATCTCCTTAGTTCCCCCCACACACACCTCCCGCCCTCCCTCCGCTCTTATCAGTGACAGGCTGGAAACAGGAGCGAGATAAGGACACCACGGAGCCAATACAAGGTGTGCTGGTCGCTTAGTCATTGACACGTTTGTCAGTTAACAACGTGGCTAAAAAGGGCTAAATGGGCAACAGCAACAACGAGATGAATCTGCGCTCATAACGCATCACGGGCCCCAACTATATGAACAGTCAGATCCATAACGCATCACGAGCCCCAACAATATGAACAGCCAGATCTATAATGCATCACGAGCCCCAACAATATGAACAGTCAGATCCATAACGCATCACGAGCCCCAACAATATGAACAGTCAGATCCATAACGCATCACGAGCCCCAACAATATGAACAGCCAGATCTATAACGCATCACGTGCCCCAACAATATGAACAGTCAGATCCATAACGCATCATGTGCCCAACAATATGAACAGTCAGATCCATAACGCATCACGAGCCCAACAATATGAACAGTCAGATCTATAACGCATCATGAGCCCCAACAATATGAACAGTCAGATCTATAACGCATCATGAGCCCCAACAATATGAACAGTCAGATCTATAACGCATCATGTGCCCAACAATATGAACAGTCAGATCTATAACGCATCATGTGCCCAACAATATGAACAGTCAGATCTATAACGCATCATGTGCCCAACAATATGAACAGTCAGATCTATAACGCATCATGTGCCCAACAATATGAACAGTCAGATCTATAACGCATCATGAGCCCCAACAATATGAACAGTCAGATCTATAACGCATCACGAGCCCAACAATATGAACAGTCAGATCTATAACACATCATGTGCCCAACAATATGAACAGTCAGATCTATAACGCATCACGAGCCCAACAATATGAACAGTCAGATCTATAACGCATCATGTGCCCAACAATATGAACAGTCAGATCTATAACACATCACGAGCCCCAACAATATGAACAGTCAGATCTATAACGCATCATGAGCCCCAACAATATGAACAGTCAGATCTATAACACATCATGAGCCCCAACAATATGAACAGTCAGATCTATAACACATCACGAGCCCAACAATATGAACAGTCAGATCTATAACGCATCATGAGCCCCAACAATATGAACAGTCAGATCTATAACGCATCATGAGCCCCAACAATATGAACAGTCAGATCTATAACACATCATGTGCCCAACAATATGAACAGTCAGATCTATAACACATCACGAGCCCCAACAATATGAACAGTCAGATCCATAACGCATCATGTGCCCAACAATATGAACAGTCAGATCTATAACACATCATGAGCCCCAACAATATGAACAGTCAGATCCATAACGCATCATGTGCCCAACAATATGAACAGTCAGATCCATAACGCATCACGAGCCCAACAATATGAACAGTCAGATCCATAACACATCATGAGCCCCAACAATATGAACAGTCAGATCCATAACGCATCATGTGCCCAACAATATGAACAGTCAGATCCATAACGCATCACGAGCCCAACAATATGAACAGTCAGATCCATAACGCATCATGAGCCCAACAATATGAACAGTCAGATCCATAACGCATCATGTGCCCAACAATATGAACAGTCAGATCTATAACACATCACGAGCCCCAACAATATGAACAGTCAGATCCATAACGCATCATGAGCCCAACAATATGAACAGTCAGATCTATAACGCATCATGTGCCCAACAATATGAACAGTCAGATCTATAACGCATCATGAGCCCCAACAATATGAACAGTCAGATCTATAACGCATCATGTGCCCAACAATATGAACAGTCAGATCTATAACGCATCATGTGCCCAACAATATGAACAGTCAGATCCATAACGCATCATGAGCCCCAACAATATGAACAGTCAGATCTATAACGCATCATGAGCCCCAACAATATGAACAGTCAGATCTATAACGCATCATGAGCCCCAACAATATGAACAGTCAGATCTATAACGCATCATGAGCCCCAACAATATGAACAGTCAGATCTATAACGCATCATGAGCCCCAACAATATGAACAGTCAGATCTATAACGCATCATGAGCCCCAACAATATGAACAGTCAGATCCATAACGCATCATGTGCCCAACAATATGAACAGTCAGATCCATAACGCATCACGAGCCCAACAATATGAACAGTCAGATCCATAACGCATCATGAGCCCAACAATATGAACAGTCAGATCCATAACGCATCATGTGCCCAACAATATGAACAGTCAGATCTATAACACATCACGAGCCCCAACAATATGAACAGTCAGATCCATAACGCATCATGAGCCCAACAATATGAACAGTCAGATCTATAACGCATCATGTGCCCAACAATATGAACAGTCAGATCTATAACGCATCATGAGCCCCAACAATATGAACAGTCAGATCTATAACGCATCATGTGCCCAACAATATGAACAGTCAGATCTATAACGCATCATGTGCCCAACAATATGAACAGTCAGATCCATAACGCATCATGAGCCCCAACAATATGAACAGTCAGATCTATAACGCATCATGAGCCCCAACAATATGAACAGTCAGATCTATAACGCATCATGAGCCCCAACAATATGAACAGTCAGATCTATAACGCATCATGAGCCCCAACAATATGAACAGTCAGATCTATAACGCATCATGAGCCCCAACAATATGAACAGTCAGATCTATAACACATCACGAGCCCCAACAATATGAACAGTCAGATCTATAACACATCACGAGCCCAACAATATGAACAGTCAGATCCATAACACATCATGAGCCCAACAATATGAACAGTCAGATCTATAACACATCACGAGCCCCAACAATATGAACAGTCAGATCTATAACACATCACGAGCCCAACAATATGAACAGTCAGATCCATAACACATCATGAGCCCCAACAATATGAACAGTCAGATCCATAACGCATCATGTGCCCAACAATATGAACAGTCAGATCCATAACGCATCACGAGCCCAACAATATGAACAGTCAGATCCATAACGCATCATGTGCCCAACAATATGAACAGTCAGATCCATAACACATCACGAGCCCAACAATATGAACAGTCAGATCCATAACACATCATGAGCCCCAACAATATGAACAGTCAGATCTATAACACATCACAAGCCCCAACAATATGAACAGTCAGATCTATAACGCATCATGAGCCCCAACAATATGAACAGTCAGATCTATAACACATCACGTGCCCCAACAATATGAACAGTCAGATCTATAACGCATCATGAGCCCCAACAATATGAACAGTCAGATCTATAACGCATCATGAGCCCCAACAATATGAACAGTCAGATCTATAACACATCACGAGCCCCAACAATATGAACAGTCAGATCTATAACACATCATGAGCCCCAACAATATGAACAGTCAGATCTATAACGCATCATGAGCCCCAACAATATGAACAGTCAGATCTATAACACATCATGAGCCCCAACAATATGAACAGTCAGATCCATAACGCATTATGAGCCCCAACAATATGAACAGTCAGATCTATAACACATCATGAGCCCCAACAATATGAACAGTCAGATCTATAACACATCACGAGCCCCAACAATATGAACAGTCAGATCTATAACGCATCATGAGCCCCAACAATATGAACAGTCAGATCTATAACACATCATGAGCCCCAACAATATGAACAGTCAGATCTATAACACATCACGAGCCCCAACAATATGAACAGTCAGATCTATAACGCATCATGAGCCCCAACAATATGAACAGTCAGATCTATAACGCATCATGAGCCCCAACAATATGAACAGTCAGATCTATAACGCATCATGAGCCCCAACAATATGAACAGTCAGATCTATAACACATCATGTGCCCAACAATATGAACAGTCAGATCTATAACACATCACGAGCCCCAACAATATGAACAGTCAGATCCATAACGCATCATGTGCCCAACAATATGAACAGTCAGATCTATAACGCATCATGAGCCCCAACAATATGAACAGTCAGATCTATAACACATCATGAGCCCCAACAATATGAACAGTCAGATCCATAACGCATCATGTGCCCAACAATATGAACAGTCAGATCCATAACGCATCACGAGCCCAACAATATGAACAGTCAGATCCATAACACATCAGGAGCCCCAACAATATGAACAGTCAGATCCATAACGCATCATGTGCCCAACAATATGAACAGTCAGATCCATAACGCATCACGAGCCCAACAATATGAACAGTCAGATCCATAACGCATCATGAGCCCAACAATATGAACAGTCAGATCCATAACGCAACATGTGCCCAACAATATGAACAGTCAGATCTATAACACATCACGAGCCCCAACAATATGAACAGTCAGATCCATAACGCATCATGAGCCCAACAATATGAACAGTCAGATCTATAACGCATCATGTGCCCAACAATATGAACAGTCAGATCTATAACGCATCATGAGCCCCAACAATATGAACAGTCAGATCTATAACGCATCATGTGCCCAACAATATGAACAGTCAGATCTATAACGCATCATGTGCCCAACAATATGAACAGTCAGATCCATAACGCATCATGAGCCCCAACAATATGAACAGTCAGATCTATAACGCATCATGAGCCCCAACAATATGAACAGTCAGATCTATAACGCATCATGAGCCCCAACAATATGAACAGTCAGATCTATAACGCATCATGAGCCCCAACAATATGAACAGTCAGATCTATAACGCATCATGAGCCCCAACAATATGAACAGTCAGATCTATAACGCATCATGAGCCCCAACAATATGAACAGTCAGATCCATAACGCATCATGTGCCCAACAATATGAACAGTCAGATCCATAACGCATCACGAGCCCAACAATATGAACAGTCAGATCCATAACGCATCATGAGCCCAACAATATGAACAGTCAGATCCATAACGCATCATGTGCCCAACAATATGAACAGTCAGATCTATAACACATCACGAGCCCCAACAATATGAACAGTCAGATCCATAACGCATCATGAGCCCAACAATATGAACAGTCAGATCTATAACGCATCATGTGCCCAACAATATGAACAGTCAGATCTATAACGCATCATGAGCCCCAACAATATGAACAGTCAGATCTATAACGCATCATGTGCCCAACAATATGAACAGTCAGATCTATAACGCATCATGTGCCCAACAATATGAACAGTCAGATCCATAACGCATCATGAGCCCCAACAATATGAACAGTCAGATCTATAACGCATCATGAGCCCCAACAATATGAACAGTCAGATCTATAACGCATCATGAGCCCCAACAATATGAACAGTCAGATCCATAACACATCACGAGCCCAACAATATGAACAGTCAGATCTATAACACATCATGAGCCCCAACAATATGAACAGTCAGATCTATAACGCATCATGAGCCCCAACAATATGAACAGTCAGATCTATAACGCATCATGAGCCCCAACAATATGAACAGTCAGATCTATAACACATCATGAGCCCCAACAATATGAACAGTCAGATCTATAACGCATCATGAGCCCCAACAATATGAACAGTCAGATCTATAACGCATCATGAGCCCCAACAATATGAACAGTCAGATCTATAACACATCACGAGCCCCAACAATATGAACAGTCAGATCTATAACACATCACGAGCCCAACAATATGAACAGTCAGATCCATAACACATCATGAGCCCAACAATATGAACAGTCAGATCTATAACACATCACGAGCCCCAACAATATGAACAGTCAGATCTATAACACATCACGAGCCCAACAATATGAACAGTCAGATCCATAACACATCATGAGCCCCAACAATATGAACAGTCAGATCCATAACGCATCATGTGCCCAACAATATGAACAGTCAGATCCATAACGCATCACGAGCCCAACAATATGAACAGTCAGATCCATAACGCATCATGTGCCCAACAATATGAACAGTCAGATCCATAACGCATCATGAGCCCCAACAATATGAACAGTCAGATCTATAACGCATCATGAGCCCCAACAATATGAACAGTCAGGTCTATAACACATCACGAGCCCCAACAATATGAACAGTCAGATCTATAACGCATCACGAGCCCAACAATATGAACAGTCAGATCCATAACACATCATGAGCCCCAACAATATGAACAGTCAGATCTATAACACATCACAAGCCCCAACAATATGAACAGTCAGATCTATAACGCATCATGAGCCCCAACAATATGAACAGTCAGATCTATAACACATCACGTGCCCCAACAATATGAACAGTCAGATCTATAACGCATCATGAGCCCCAACAATATGAACAGTCAGATCTATAACGCATCATGAGCCCCAACAATATGAACAGTCAGATCCATAACGCATCATGAGCCCCAACAATATGAACAGTCTAGGGATGTCAACGGTTAACCGTTAATCGATTAACCGTCGCTAACGTGGTTGTTCGGTTATTGCTGTCGGTCTATCAGTTAATATTAAAAAAAAAAAAAAAAAAAAAAAAAATATTTTTTTTTTTTTTTTTTTTTTTTTTTTGGTCTATTTACTCAATGAGCTCATGCCCAAACAAGGCGTGTCTATTTAGATGCTGAAATGTTAATGCTTTTTGTGTTAGAAATTCTAACACAAAAAGAATTTGTGTTGAAATGTTGATGCTTTTTGTTAATGCTTGTTAATGCTTTTTGTGTTAGAAATTCTAACACAAAAAGCATTAACATTTCAGCATCTAAATAGACACGCCTTGTTTGGGCATGAGTTCATTGAGTAAATAGACAAAAAAAAAAAAAAAAAAAAAAAATTTTTTTTTTTTTTTTTTTTTTTATATTAAAAAATTATGAATTAACCGATAGGTTAATCGATTATTAGCGTCGGTTAATCGAAAGTGAAATTAACCGAAAATTGACATCCCTAGAACAGTCAGATCTATAACGCATCATGAGCCCCAACAATATGAACAGTCAGATCTATAACACATCACGAGCCCCAACAATATGAACAGTCAGATCCATAACACATCATGAGCCCCAACAATATGAACAGTCAGATCTATAACACATCATGAGCCCCAACAATATGAACAGTCAGATCTATAACACATCATGAGCCCCAACAATATGAACAGTCAGATCTATAACGCATCATGAGCCCAACAATATGAACAGTCAGATCTATAACACATCACGAGCCCCAACAATATGAACAGTCAGATCTATAACACATCACGTGCCCCAACAATATGAACAGTCAGATCTATAACACATCACGAGCCCCAACAATATGAACAGTCAGATCTATAACACATCACGTGCCCCAACAATATGAACAGTCAGATCTATAACGCATCACGTGCCCCAACAATATGAACAGTCAGATCTATAACACATCATGAGCCCCAACAATATGAACAGTCAGATCTATAACACATCACGAGCCCCAACAATATGAACAGTCAGATCCATAACACATCACGTGCCCAACAATATGAACAGTCAGATCTATAACGCATCACGTGCCCAACAATATGAACAGCCAGATCTATAACGCATCACGTGCCCAACAATATGAACAGTCAGATCTATAACACATCACGAGCCCCAACAATATGAACAGTCAGATCCATAACACATCACGTGCCCAACAATATGAACAGTCAGATCTATACCGCATCACGTGCCCAACAATATGAACAGCCAGATCTATAACGCATCACGTGCCCAACAATATGAACAGTCAGATCTATAACACATCACGAGCCCCAACAATATGAACAGTCAGATCCATAACGCATCATGAGCCCCAACAATATGAACAGTCAGATCTATAACACATCATGAGCCCCAACAATATGAACAGTCAGATCTATAACACATCACGAGCCCCAACAATATGAACAGTCAGATCTATAACACATCACGTGCCCCAACAATATGAACAGTCAGATCTATAACGCATCACGTGCCCCAACAATATGAACAGTCAGATCTATAACACATCATGAGCCCCAACAATATGAACAGTCAGATCTATAACACATCACAAGCCCCAACAATATGAACAGTCAGATCCATAACACATCACGTGCCCAACAATATGAACAGTCAGATCTATAACGCATCACGTGCCCAACAATATGAACAGCCAGATCTATAACGCATCACGTGCCCAACAATATGAACAGTCAGATCTATAACACATCACGAGCCCCAACAATATGAACAGTCAGATCCATAACACATCACGTGCCCAACAATATGAACAGTCAGATCTATACCGCATCACGTGCCCAACAATATGAACAGCCAGATCTATAACGCATCACGTGCCCCAACAATATGAACAGTCAGATCTATAACGCATCACGAGCCCAACAATATGAACAGTCAGATCTATAACACATCATGAGCCCCAACAATATGAACAGTCAGATCTATAACACATCATGAGCCCCAACAATATGAACAGTCAGATCTATAACACATCATGAGCCCCAACAATATGAACAGTCAGATCTATAACACATCACGAGCCCCAACAATATGAACAGTCAGATCCATAACGCATCATGAGCCCCAACAATATGAACAGTCAGATCTATAACGCATCATGAGCCCCAACAATATGAACAGTCAGATCTATAACACATCACGTGCCCCAACAATATGAACAGTCAGATCCATAACACATCACGAGCCCAACAATATGAACAGTCAGATCTATAACGCATCATGAGCCCCAACAATATGAACAGTCAGATCTATAACGCATCACGTGCCCAACAATATGAACAGCCAGATCTATAACGCATCATGAGCCCCAACAATATGAACAGTCAGATCTATAACGCATCACGTGCCCAACAATATGAACAGCCAGATCTATAACGCATCATGAGCCCCAACAATATGAACAGTCAGATCTATAACGCATCACGTGCCCAACAATATGAACAGCCAGATCTATAACGCATCATGAGCCCCAACAATATGAACAGTCAGATCTATAACGCATCACGTGCCCAACAATATGAACAGCCAGATCTATAACGCATCATGAGCCCCAACAATATGAACAGTCAGATCCATAACGCATCATGAGCCCCAACAATATGAACAGTCAGATCTATAACACATCACGTGCCCCAACAATATGAACAGTCAGATCTATAACGCATCATGTGCCCCAACAATATGAACAGTCAGATCTATAACACATCACGTGCCCCAACAATATGAACAGTCAGATCTATAACACATCATGAGCCCCAACAATATGAACAGTCAGATCTATAACACATCACGTGCCCCAACAATATGAACAGTCAGATCTATAACGCATCATGAGCCCCAACAATATGAACAGTCAGATCTATAACACATCACGTGCCCCAACAATATGAACAGTCAGATCTATAACACATCACGAGCCCCAACAATATGAACAGTCAGATCTATAACGCATCATGAGCCCCAACAATATGAACAGTCAGATCTATAACACATCACGAGCCCCAACAATATGAACAGCCAGATCCACCTGCGTACGATCCCGTCCCCTGAGGCGTGGCGGGACAGATTACTAAGATGGAGAGCTGCTACTGCATAGGCCTAATCAGTTCATGTCACTCAATCACTCCGACAGGCACACGCACACGCACGCACGAACGCACACACACACGCACACACGCGCGCACACACACACACACACACACACACACACACACACAGTCAAATACCCCAAGGTCTGCCTCATCACTTCCCTGCACAGCCGGACTCCAGAGGCATGTCATTCTCAAAGCAGCAGAGACTAACACTAAGGTGCCTTCTAGTCAGCCTCCTGCCACGTTAACTGGCACCTCAATCAACAGAACGGCCATGAGTCCTGCACCATGAGTCCTGCACCATGAGTCCTGCACCATGAGTCCATGAGTCCTGCACCATGAATCCTGCACCATGAGTCCTGCACCATGAGTCCTGCACCATGAGTCCTGCACTCACTAGGCTCTTTTAACGATAGTTACACACGCCACATACACACACATGGGAGAAAAATAAGTCAATTTCTAGTTCGCCACTGAATGACCAAATTGATATCACTTTCAACCATTTTGAGCAACGCTGTTTCCATACAGGCCACCAGCGTTGGCTAGTTGTTGATATTTATAAAGATATTGTAGCTCTCAAATAACTTATTTTTGAGGCGGTGAGAAAACTGTCATGGCGTTGATTTCCGGAAAAAGATTCCCGAGCTGAGCACAGCCAAAGAGTATTAGTGAGACAAGAGGAGACGTAATTTCTTGGTTTTTCCCATAGGTTTTTTCAAATCAAGCAGCATGCCGTTCTGCCAGAAATCTGGGGGGTTTAGTCCTGCTTTAAGTGAAACTCCCATAGACTTTTCCACTGAAGAACCAGGAAGTATACTTCCGGACTCACTCCTGTGGCTCTCTATTGTACTTGGCCAATTCCCCCTGCTGTTGTGGCTCCACCCCCTCTGCTGATCTGGGGAGAGCTGTAGACTAGCACATGCTTCCTCCGATATATATTTCACCTGACAGTGAGGAGTTTCACCAGCAGGACGTAGAACGTGGGAGGATCACGCTATTCCACCCAGTTCACCTCCCCCCGACCGACCAGAGGAGGCACTAGTACAGCTAACGGAAAAGCAAAGTTGGGAGAAGTACATTCTTCTATACTGGGGGAGAGGAGTGGAACAACATCCCCAACCAAATTAAATCTGCCAACTGTCTGAATGGTTTTAAAAACCTTCTGGAAAAATTATTGCTGAGCAAACTAGAGTAATGTGCGAGCCTTTCTGTTGATTGTACTATTTAGTTTATTTGATGTCGTGTATGTCCTGTTTTTACAAGACCAGGGGCCATGTTGTTTTTACAAGACCAGGGACCATGTTGTTTTCACAAGACCAGGGACCATGTTGTTTTTACAAGACCAGGGACCATGTTGTTTTTACAAGACCAGGGACCATGTTGTTTTTACAAGACCAGGGTCCATGTTGTTTTTACAAGACCAGGGACCATATGGTTTTGACAAGACCAGGGACCATGTGGTTTTTACAAGACCAGGGACCATGTGGTTTTTACAAGACCAGGGACCATGTGGTTTTTACAAGACCAGGGACTATGTTGTTTTTACAAGACCAGGGACCATGTGGTTTTTACAAGACCAGGGACCATGTTGTTTTTACAAGACCAGGGACCATGTTGTTTTTACAAGACCAGGGACCATGTGGTTTTTACAAGACCAGGGACCATGTTGTTTTTACAAGACCAGGGACTATGTTGTTTTTACAAGACCAGGGACCATGTTGTTTTTACAATACCAGGGACTATGTGGTTTTTAGAAGACCAGGGACCATGTTGTTTTTACAAGACCAGGGACCATGTTGTTTTTACAAGACCAGGGACTATGTTGTTTTTACAAGACCAGGGACCATGTGGTTTTTACAAGACCAGGGACTATGTGGTTTTTACAAGACCAGGGACCATGTTGTTTTTACAAGACCAGGGACCATGTGGTTTTTACAAGACCAGGGACCATGTTGTTTTTACAAGACCAGGGACCATGTGGTTTTTACAAGACCAGGGACCATGTTGTTTTTACAAGACCAGGGACCATGTGGTTTTTACAAGACCAGGGACCATGTGGTTTTTACAAGACCAGGGACCATGTTGTTTTTACAAGACCAGGGACCATGTGGTTTTTACAAGACCAGGGACCATGTGGTTTTTACAAGACCAGGGACCATGTTGGAAATAAGTGCACTTTTACATGTTTATCTCTTGGATTTTGTCTGCTATTCACCTTATTCACCACGCCCACTTTTTCTCTCTTCCGCGTTCGACGCAACGTATTTGTTCTTCCGGTTCAGCCCTAGTTGGCGGCCATTTTCAAGATAAAACGTCAGTATGAATGAAGTTTGGCAACATTCAGAATTAAGCTACACTGCAGCCAACTTCAGTTGCATGTTCATAACGTTACTGCTGCGAGGAGCCGATGGCTGTACCCGGTCAGCATTTAACGTTAGTTACAAAAGCACGTCGACAGTGTTTTCTCACTGCCAGTAGCCTAACGACAGTAGGGTTTGACAGATAGCTAGTCCGACCGGTGTCAGCACAGTCAGCGCTCCCGGTCCTCGCTGCTCGTTAAATATTTCCAATAGGCGTTATTCTGATAAACTGGTCACATATATGTTACGTTCTCACCCGACAAATATCAAAACTTTAAAACAGTTTGGGGTTTTTTTGCTTGAAAACAGCTTTTTGGCAAGTCTAAATGACTGCGGTAGGCGTACTCTACGTCCGTGTTTAAAACCGGAAAGACGATTACGAAATGACGTCATGCAGAAGCGTCCTTGTATGGGCAAAGAATAAGGTGAATAGCCATGAATAAAATCAATCAATCAATCAGAGCGACTAGGACACATATCCGCCCCCTAGCTTCCCACCCGCAGACACGGACAATTTTGTCTGTATACGAGGGATCAGCCGAGCAGCATTTTGGTAAACAAACCGCGTCACTTTGTGGCAACGGCAATGGAACCCTATGGAGCCTGAGTTTGAGCGTCAGACTCTATAGCCGGCTGACACTGTTTACATTTTAAAAACTGCGACAGTTCACGCAACTTTAACACGACATGCATGTATTATACATCAAACTCTTGCGCTACTTCTGCTCTCACTCAGAATGTCAAAATATAAGCGATGTGATGTATAGTTTTTGAGATATTAACGTTTGTTTGGCACAACTCATACTAATAACTGCCGCGGGTTTCGCATTTCTGGGTGGCGAGTGACGTCACGCTGATTCGTCCTATAGGGACGTCTGACCAAGCTGGAAGTACTGCTGCCGGTACTACCTCTCCACTACCCAGATGCCCTCTCTCTGTGTCTTTAACCCACTGTCATTCATTAGCTCATTGCCTGGACAAGCTCCAAGGCCAATATGTACTGATTCTCTCCTCCGATTCTGGCCAGTGCAAAATGTCTCTAATTAGTTTTGATTTCATATCAATATTATATTTAATAACATAAGTGATGATGAAAAGTCATCCCCACGCACGGAAGTGTTGTGCCTTAGTTACACAAAGTGTTCTCTTGCTTCACACACAGCTCCACACGCTACAGTACAGTACTACAGTACAGTACTACAGTACAGTACTACAGTACAGTACTACAGTACAGTACTGTACCTCAATTAACTATTGATCACATTTTGTGCAAGCAGATGTAAATAATGAACACGATAGCATCTGCAGCTCTACAAACACCTTCGATACACGGCGGCACGTGTATCTGGGATCAATAGGGCATGCACCCATACAGTGCCTCTCTTAAGGTGCCTCTCTGCAAGGTGCCTCTCTGCAAGGTGCCTCTCTGCATCAAGGTGCCTCTGTGCAAGGTGCCTCTCTACAAGGTGCCTCTCTGCATCAAGGTGCCTCTGTGCAAGGTGCCTCTCTGCAAGGTGCCTCTCTACAAGGTGCCTCTGTGCAAGGTGCCTCTCTACAAGGTGCCTCTCTGCAAGGTGCCTCCCTGCAAGGTGCCTCTCTACAAGGTGCCTCTCTGCAAGGTGCCTCCCTGCAAGGTGCCTCTCTACAAGGTGCCTCTCTGCAAGGTGCCTCCCTGCAAGGTGCCTCTCTACAAGGTGCCTCCCTGCAAGGTGCCTCTCTACAAGGTGCCTCTCTGCAAGGTGCCTCTCTACAAGGTGCCTCTCTGCAAGGTGCCTCTCTACAAGGTGCCTCTCTACAAGGTGCCTCTCTGCAAGGTGCCTCTCTGCAAGGTGCCTCTCTGCAAGGTGCCTCTCTGCAAGGTGCCTCTCTGCAAGGTGCCTCTCTGCAAGGTGCCTCTCTACAAGGTGCCTCTCTGCAAGGTGCCTCCCTGCAAGGTGCCTCTCTCAAGGTGCCTCTCTGCAAGGTGCCTCTCTACAAGGTGCCTCTCTGCAAGGTGCCTCCCTGCAAGGTGCCTCTCTCAAGGTGCCTCTCTGCAAGGTGCCTCTCTCAAGGTGCCTCTCTACAAGGTGCCTCTCTGCAAGGTGCCTCTCTGCAAGGTGCCTCTCTCAAGGTGCCTCTCTACAAGGTGCCTCTCTGCAAGGTGGCCGGGAAGCCGAGAAAATCACATTTTTATCAGACATCGCAGCTGTGTCAGCAAAAAGAAAACACATCAAGACCACGGCGATAATCAGACGCTGGCTGTTTCATTGTAGATACTGGACTGCGTCAAAGCCTTTCTATCTTCGACATTTAAAAGAAACCTAATTAATTCTGCGAGGCGGCGCACTAAATAGGTAAAGGAAAAGTGAAGCTGTTGACTGCGCCGATATCTCCTGTACAGTTGCTACTATTGAACTTTCTCACACAGAAAGTGCAGTGAGAAGCTTGCACTGCAATGAAAATCCCTCATGCTGTAAGCAGCTCTGTTGGAAGTAATAGCCTGGTCGTGTCCAACAAAGCCTGTGTAAGCAAAGATGAGGGAACAGCAAGAAAAGCTCCTTGGGGGAGGGAAGTGCGTATATGGCTCGGTGGGGGTGGAACCAGAGTGGCTATTGGGTAACTCCATTTCAATATGAATACCTTCCATGATCCACATCAAGGGCACTGACAGGGGCACCTTCATCCACAACTGAGGTGGACGCGTGTCTGCGTCTGTGTCTGGGTGCGTGGGTGGTGGGGGGGGTCTGCGTCTGGGGGCGTGGGTGGGGGGGGGGGGTCTGTGTCTGGGGGCATGGGTGGGGGGGGGGGGTCTGTGTCTGGGGGCATGGGTGGGGGGGGGTCTGTGTCTGGGGGCGTGGGTGGGGGGGGGTCTGTGTCTGGGGGCATGGGTGGGGGGGGGTCTGTGTCTGTGTCTGGGGGTGTGGGTGGGGGGGGGGTCTGTGTCTGTGTCTGGGGGTGTGGGTGGGGGGGGGGGGTCTGTGTCTGTGTCTGGGGGTGTGGGTGGGGGGGGGTCTGTGTCTGTGTCTGGGGGTGTGGGTGGGGGGGGGAGTCTGTGTCTGGGTGCGTGGGTGGGGGGGGGGTCTGTGTCTGGGGGCATGGGTGGGGGGGGTCTGTGTCTGGGGGCATGGGTGGGGGGGGTCTGTGTCTGTGTCTGGGGGTGTGGGTGGGGGGGGGGGTCTGTGTCTGTGTCTGGGGGTGTGGGTGGAGGGGGGGGTCTGTGTCTGTGTCTGGGGGTGTGGGTGGGGGGGGGAGTCTGTGTCTGTGTCTGGGTGCGTGGGTGGGGGGGGGGGTCTGTGTCTGGGGGCATGGGTGGGGGGGGGTCTGTGTCTGGGGGCATGGGTGGGGGGGGTCTGTGTCTGGGGGCATGGGTGGGGGGGGTCTGTGTCTGTGTCTGGGGGTGTGGGTGGGGGGGGGGGGTCTGTGTCTGTGTCTGGGGGTGTGGGTGGAGGGGGGGTCTGTGTCTGTGGGTGTGGGTGTGGGTGGAGGGGGGGTCTGTGTCTGTGGGTGTGGGTGGGGGGTCTGCGTCTGTATCTGGGGGGTGTGGGTCGGTGGGGGGGGTCTGCGTCTGTATCTGGGGGGTGTGGGTGGGGGGGGGGTCTGCGTCTGTATCTGGGGGGTGTGGGTGGGGGGGGTCTGCGTCTGTATCTGGGGGGTGTGGGTGGGGGGGGGGGGGGGGGTGCACGAGCGATCACTCGGTGCAGCCATCAGCTGCTGCATTATTCCAAGGCACTTTGTACAGTGCATTAATCACAGGGACCCTTGGGCGCTGCTACGGATCCAAATATTGCGACCTTGAGGTTACAAGGAAGACATTAGTCCCGTCGATCCATTCAAAGTATTGGAGACAGGGAGGGGAGGAGGGAGGGGAGGGAGGGGAGGAGGGAGGGGAGGAGGGAGGGGAGGAGGGAGGGGAGGGAGGGGAGGAGGGAGGGGAGGAGGGAGGGGAGGGAGGGGAGGAGGGAGGGGGGAGGGGAGGGGAGGAGGGAGGGGAGGGGGGAGGGCGCCCAAAAGCTTTCAAGGTAATGAAATTCTGCCATAATTTAAAGGAAAAGACTTGTGGGGACACGCCCAGGCCAGAGTCAGGAAGGAAAAAAAGAAGAAGATTAAATTGGATTTCTTTTTCTTTTCCCCTCCTTTTATTTTAAATTAGGCTTAAGTGCATGTGGGGGGGACTTCTTCTTTCTGTCCCTCTTTTTTCAAACAAAAGCATGATAACAGCATTAACGTCCAGAATGAATGGAATCATTTCCTAACCAATTAACCTTTGACAGAATGGATGAGTGGACAGGAATGAGAGTGGTGGGTGGGAGGGAATAGCGATAGTGCGGACAGTGTAGAGGGACCTCGCCTCTTAGGGGCAGTGTAGAGACCTCGCCTCTTGGGGGCAGTGTAGAGGGACCTCGCCTCTTAGGGGCAGTGTAGAGACCTCGCCTCTTAGGGGCAGTGTAGAGGGACCTCGCCTCTTAGGGGCAGTGTAGAGGGACCTCGCCTCTTAGGGGGCAGTGTAGAGGGACCTCGCCTCTTAGGGGCAGTGTAGAGAGACCTCGCCTCTTAGGGGCAGTGTAGAGAGACCTCGCCTCTTAGGGGCAGTGTAGAGAGACCTCGCCTCTTAGGGGCAGTGTAGAGAGACCTCGCCTCTTAGGGGCAGTGTAGAGGGACCTCGCCTCTTAGGGGCAGTGTAGAGAGACCTCGCCTCTTAGGGGCAGTGTAGAGAGACCTCGCCTCTTAGGGGCAGTGTAGAGAGACCTCGCCTCTTGGGGGCAGTGTAGAGAGACCTCGCCTCTTAGGGGCAGTGTAGAGGGACCTCGCCTCTTAGGGGCATGTAGAGAGACCTCGCCTCTTAGGGGCAGTGTAGAGAGACCTCGCCTCTTAGGGGCAGTGTAGAGAGACCTCGCCTCTTAGGGGCAGTGTAGAGAGACCTCGCCTCTTAGGGGCAGTGTAGAGAGACCTCGCCTCTTAGGGGCAGTGTAGAGGGACCTCGCCTCTTGGGGGCAGTGTAGAGAGACCTCGCCTCTTAGGGGCAGTGTAGAGAGACCTCGCCTCTTAGGGGCAGTGTAGAGGGACCTCGCCTCTTGGGGGCAGTGTAGAGGGACCTCGCCTCTTAGGGGCAGTGTAGAGGGACCTCGCCTCTTAGGGGCAGTGTAGAGGGACCTCGCCTCTTGGGGGCAGTGTAGAGGGACCTCGCCTCTTGGGGGCAGTGTAGAGGGACCTCGCCTCTTGGGGGCAGTGTAGAGGGACCTTGCCTCTTAGGGGCAGTGTAGAGAGACCTCGCCTCTTAGGGGCAGTGTAGAGAGACCTCGCCTCTTAGGGGCAGTGTAGAGGGACCTCGCCTCTTGGGGGCAGTGTAGAGAGACCTCGCCTCTTAGGGGCAGTGTAGAGGGACCTTGCCTCTTGGGGGCAGTGTAGAGGGACCTCGCCTCTTAGGGGCAGTGTAGAGGGACCTCGCCTCTTGGGGGCAGTGTAGAGAGACCTCGCCTCTTAGGGGCAGTGTAGAGGGACCTCGCCTCTTGGGGGCAGTGTAGAGAGACCTCGCCTCTTGGGGGCAGTGTAGAGAGACCTCGCCTCTTAGGGGCAGTGTAGAGGGACCTCGCCTCTTAGGGGCAGTGTAGAGGGACCTCGCCTCTTGGGGGCAGTGTAGAGAGCCCTCGCCTCTTGGGGGCAGTGTAGAGGGACCTCGCCTCTTGGGGGCAGTTTAGAGGGACCTCGCCTCTTGGGGGCAGTGTAGAGGGACCTCGCCTCTTAGGGGCAGTGTAGAGGGACCTCGCCTCTTAGGGGCAGTGTAGAGGGACCTCGCCTCTTGGGGGCAGTGTAGAGGGACCTCGCCTCTTAGGGGCAGTGTAGAGGGACCTCGCCTCTTGGGGGCAGTGTAGAGGGACCTCGCCTCTTAGGGGCAGTGTAGAGGGACCTCGCCTCTTGGGGGCAGTGTAGAGGGACCTCGCCTCTTGGGGGCAGTGTAGAGGGACCTCGCCTCTTAGGGGCAGTGTAGAGGGACCTCGCCTCTTAGGGGCAGTGTAGAGGGACCTCGCCTCTTAGGGGCAGTGTAGAGGGACCTCGCCTCTTGGGGGCAGTGTAGAGGGACCTCGCCTCTTAGGGGCAGTGTAGAGGGACCTCGCCTCTTAGGGGCAGTGTAGAGGGACCTCGCCTCCTGGGGGCAGTGTAGAGGGACCTCGCCTCTTAGGGGCAGTGTAGAGAGACCTCGCCTCTTAGGGGCAGTGTAGAGAGACCTCGCCTCTTGGGGGCAGTGTAGAGGGACCTCGCCTCTTGGGGGCAGTGTAGAGGGACCTCGCCTCTTAGGGGCAGTGTAGAGGGACCTCGCCTCTTGGGGGCAGTGTAGAGGGACCTCGCCTCTTGGGGGCAGTGTAGAGGGACCTCGCCTCTTGGGGGCAGTGTAGAGGGACCTCGCCTCTTGGGGGCAGTGTAGAGGGACCTCGCCTCTTGGGGGCAGTGTAGAGGGACCTCGCCTCTTAGGGGCAGTGTAGAGGGACCTCGCCTCTTAGGGGCAGTGTAGAGGGACCTCGCCTCTTAGGGGCAGTGTAGAGGGACCTCGCCTCTTAGGGGCAGTGTAGAGGGACCTCGCCTCTTGGGGGCAGTGTAGAGGGACCTCGCCTCTTGGGGGCAGTGTAGAGGGACCTCGCCTCTTGGGGGCAGTGTAGAGGGACCTCGCCTCTTAGGGGCAGTGTAGAGGGACCTCGCCTCTTAGGGGCAGTGTAGAGGGACCTCGCCTCTTAGGGGCAGTGTAGAGGGACCTCGCCTCTTAGGGGCAGTGTAGAGGGACCTCGCCTCTTGGGGGCAGTGTAGAGGGACCTCGCCTCTTAGGGGCAGTGTAGAGGGACCTCGCCTCTTAGGGGCAGTGTAGAGGGACCTCGCCTCTTAGGGGCAGTGTAGAGGGACCTCGCCTCTTAGGGGCAGTGTAGAGGGACCTCGCCTCTTAGGGGCAGTGTAGAGGGACCTCGCCTCTTAGGGGCAGTGTAGAGGGACCTCGCCTCTTAGGGGCAGTGTAGAGGGACCTCGCCTCTTAGGGGCAGTGTAGAGGGACCTCGCCTCTTAGGGGTGACTGCAGGGCCTGATGGGGGTCCCGGGTAGTGATAAGGACAGGGGGGGGGGGGGGGCAGGACATATAAATGGGCACGGGACACTTGGGACAGACGATACTGAAGAGCAAAGAGGACATCGGCGCCCTCCCTCTCGCCCCCTCCTCCCTCCTTGTCCCTGTCCTGTCCGTTCTGACTGATAGCAGAGGGGGTCTGCAGTTAACCCCACTTATTCTCCATGCTGGCTGGGAGCTCTCTGTCTCTCTCTCTCTCTCTCTCTCTCTCTCTCTCTCTCTCTCTCTCTCTCTCTCTCTCTCTCTCTCTCTCTCTCTCTCTCCCTCCCTCCCTCCCTGGCTCGCACACAGCTGCAGCCGGTCCATTTAGTTAATTAAAGGCTCCATTCGGAGCTGGAGCCCGCGAGCAAATACGATGTGCCAATCAATAGATCTCTGGCCTCTGCTGTGCGAGGGAGGGGGGGTGACAGCGCCGCGGACGCATTCGGGGGACGTGATTTGTAGCCTTGGCAGACAAGCCGTGTCCCTCTCTGTCCGTCCTCTGTCTCTGTCTCATTTGGGTAGCGCAACCCTGCCCCCTTCTACAATCTCCGTCTCTGTCCCCACTGTGACAGCTATCTATCAGCGGGCCTTCCCCATCTGCCTACAAGGAGTCACAGTCCTGGGTGTTTCCCCTGTGACAGACTGTGTGTGTGTGTGTGTGTGTGTGTGTGTGTGTGTGCGCGCGCGTGTGCGTGCGTGCGTGTGTGTGTCTGTGTGTCTGTGTGTGTGTGTGTGTGTGTGTGTGTGTGTGTGTGTGTGTGTGCGTGCGTGTGTGTGTGTGTGTGTGTGTGTGTCTGTGTGTGTGTCTCTGTACATTTTGTTTAGGTCACCATCTGCATGGGGGAGCCAGCTGTGTGGGGTTGTGGCTGGGGTGAGGGTGTGTGTGTGTGTGTGTGTGTGTGTGTGTGTGTGTGTGTGTGTGTGTGTGTGTGTGTGTGTGTGTGTGTGTGTGTGGGTGAGGGGGTGAGGGGGTGTGGGGGGGGTGAGAGCACCATGATGTGGGGAGTCAGGTGACCGGGAGAGGAAGTAACAGCGGGACAGAAACGGGCCCGGTGATGGAAACACAGCACAGCATTGTAAAGGCCACATCGCAGACTGGGAGGCCCGGGTTCCAAAGTGTTAAAGGAACACTCCGCCCATTTTCAACCAGCTTTGTATCATTAGAACATCAGTAGTATATCAGAAAACTGTAAACGGTTTTGAAGTCTGTCATTTAATTTGACAGTTATTGAGTGTTAAAGTGTGGACCAGTGACATCACTGGTCCACACACTTAGATATACTACTGATGTTCTAATGATACAAAGCTGGTTGAAAATGGGCAGAGTGTTCCTTTAATATTAGTCGTGGCGTGCTGCTGGGAGGAAAGAGCGGCCCGTCTCGGGGAGCGGGGGGGGTGGCCTGTCACAGCGCAGGACTACAGTATGTAAACCAGCTGTGTGGGAGCCTCAGCGACAAGGAGAAAGGATCGTTGATGTTGGGAATCAGGATCAGGAAAAGGATGAGGTCCACACACCAAGGGGTCGGCGTTCCCGCCAGTCGGACCGGAGGGAAAAGGTTTCCGGAAACACATCAAGACAACGTAGCGCATTGGAGGCACGGTGCTGCTCAGTACAGCCACATGCAGTAGCTTACTGTAGACCTAACAAGAGGTCTAATAAAAGCTCTGAGGACTGCTGACCTATAACAATATTTGATTATTGCATATAATGATCCTTTTGTCCAAAGCGATGGGTTTTACAAACCTGCTCTTCAAGTCCAGTAGTTGACTCAAGATATAACCGTGCTATGCACAACATAACATGCCCACATACATGGCTGTGGGATATCCTAATCATGTCCGTAACTAGGGATGCACGATATGGATTTTTAGAGCCGATACGATAACCGATAAATATATTCTTCTTGGCCGATAACCGATACGATATAACCGATAATTATTATAATAAAAAAAAAATATATATATATATATATTTTTTTTTTTAACCTGTATTTTATGCACACCTGGGGGTAAGAAAGGGTTAGCGTAGATGTATGTATGTAGTGAGCATACTGTAGCTCTGACCTAACCAAATCTAACTGACATCACTGTGAACGCAAAACAAAGAAAACTTCTGATATACCGTAAATTCCGGACTATAAGCCGCACCTTTTTTCCCGTTTTTTGGGCTTTTTTGGCCCCTGCGGCTTATATAACGGTGCGGCTTATCTATGGATTTTTTCCAAAAAAAAAAAAAAAAAAATCTCTCTTTTTTAGCACTCTTTCTAACTATAAATCCACTTCTGTTTTAATTTCCTCTCTTGCCCTCTTTTCACCACACTGTATGACACTGTATGACACTGTGTGCACTGTAAAAAAGAAACACAGGTGGTGTTGTGTTATGTTGTTTTGTTGAAATGTTAATAAATGGGAGCTTCCTCAAACAGCCATCTCTTTCCCGACAATCCCCTCTGTGCATGAACCCTTACATATGGTAATTAAACATTAAAACACAATAAAAAAAAAAAAAAAAAAAAAAAAAATACCATTAACACATTGACTGCCAGACGTTTTTTTCTTGCTGTAGGTAGCTTCTGCCAAGCCGTTTTTTGAGGATTGTGGCTCATTTTACAGGAGCCGAGAATTATTTTCTGCTTGGAGTTTGTGAACATACAATATCTCAAAAGTACTAATAGAATGTGTACTTTCTCTGTCTAAAAGAGTTAGTTTGTAGAGTTAGTAGTTATGTAAGCATTAGCAGTTGAATACAGCATGGTTTTAGCGTCAGAAAGAATATTCAGAGATAAACAGCTTTTTGTGAAATTCGATAGAACTGTCACTTTAACCATTCATTTTTGGCTCTCTCTCTCTCTCTCTCTCTCTCCCTCCCCCTCTCGCTCTCTCTCTCTCTCTCTCTCTCTCCCCCTCGCTCTCCCTCCCTCTCTCTCTCTCTCTCTCTCTCTCTCCCTCCCTCTCGCTCTCCCTCCCTCTCTCTCTCTCTCCCTCCCTCTCGGGAGGGAGACGCACTAGGTTTAATCCTAGTGAGAGGGGGAGAGGGAGAGAGAGAGAGAGAGAGAGAGAGGGAGGGAGGGAGAGAGAGAGAGCGAGAGAGAGAGAGAGAGAGAGAGAGAGGGAGAGAGCGAGAGGCAACTCCTCCCTCTTCTTGCCTGCAGCGGCCGTCACAGTCTCAGTGCTTTTGCTGCTGTCCTGTGCCTGTCGATCTGCACGGCTGCTGTTTGAGGAAGTCGGCATGGACTCGCTTGCTTCTTGGAGTTTTGGTTGAGAGAAGCTTTTGCGATTCTGGTCATATTTATGCTGCGTGTTTCAAAGTGTGTTCCACCTGTAATGTATTATGTAAATTTGCAATCCCGTATCGCCAGCAATCAGCGTGAAAATGAAAGCGCCTTCGCCAATCCACCTTCATGAGAATGGCTTCAGTCACACTGCTTTTTGCTTGCCTTCCTCCTTCCTTGTCGCCACTTAGTGGGTCGGTGGAATGGGTTGTACACGTTGTACACGTCCAATACCTATATAAGAGATGTAAAAGGCTTAGATGCACAACCTACCGTCAAAAAAAAAAAATCGATTTTTTTTGACGAGTACACTCGTCGCTGGCAGTTAACAGCTGGATTGTGTTTGACGAGTACACTCGTCGCTGGCAATCAAGGTGTTAAAACACCCGCGGCTTATAGTCCGGTGCGGCTTATATATGTAAAAAACAGTCAACTTTGCAGGTGCGGCTTATACACCGGTGCGGCTTATAGTCCGGAATTTACGGTAATATGATTGTTTTAAGTGTATCACTCAATTATAGTCAATACAAAAATAAAGGCTTTTATAGAACGGAAAGCCAAGCTGCTTAGTCTGCAGATAAAACACAATGACAAAAGGCATAGTAATTTAGACTCTTATTGTCATACTGATCTGTTCAAATTTTGCATGGGTTCCAGTTCTCAGTGAGTTGTAGCTTGCGCCCAATGAATGGGGCAGGCACTATAAACCATCTGTCTTGTTTCACTTTTTACTGAAAAATGCTGCCACCAGATTAAAGAAAAGACACTATATGTGATGTTGACTGACTGATGCTTTTTATGTAGCCTAATGTGCGCGACTGCACCTTTGTTTTCATTACTGGCTGTTAGATGGCTCTGTCCAGCAGCTAACGCTAACTAGCGCGTTTAGCTTAACGTTAGCGAGTGTTTTTTTGGAGTTAAATACACAATCCCTGGATGTTTCATTTCGGGTAAAGGGGTTTCCATTAGTTTCTATAAGTTTACACCAGCTCTGTGTATTAAGTGCTTTTGCGGGGCTGTTTGATCACAAGCCACAGACTGTAAATGTCACAAGCATTTTGTCTGCCAAGCGGACGAGCCTGCAGGGTAGGCCGCACGACGAGCTAATGCTAACAAAACTCGCTAACAAAAACAACAAACATATCCGCTGCATCATCGCCAGCTTTGGTTTAACGTAATGCCAGCTTAGAGGTTTCCCCTCCTCTCGGAACCTGTGTGGGACATGGATTGCAAATGACAGTAGCTTTCTGATCATTGTGAAACTGAAAAACAGCAACACACTACACACTGGCAGCAGCCATGTTTGCGTCGCAGCTGTGATGTCACGAATGTGCGACAACAAAAGCTCCGCTTCCGAGGCAAAAAATAAAGCAGGATTATTATCGGATAATTTATCGGAAAAAAGGCCATTATCGGAATAATAAATAATAACGCAAATGGCCATATTGGCCGATAATTTATCGGTCCGATAATTATTGTGCATCCCTATCCGTAACCATTGAGGACACCGAGGTCATGACCTCTGTATATATATATATATATATAGGGGCTATTAATAAATAAATAAAATAGCCCCGGCCCCCAGATCTATTCATCTGTCATTGATGTTTTAAAGGCGTCATAAATAACATGATATATGACATAGTTGATCAGAAATGCAACAATTTGCTTCCTCTCTGTGTGCTATAGAAGGAAGAGACATAACTCATCACAACGTTCACATTTTGCATTGGGGCTAGATTAAGGCTAGACTTTGGGGACAGTTCTATTGAAGTGAATGGGTAAGTAACTCCCCTGTAAGTGATGTTTGTGCAGATGGGCCATTGTATTTAATTGAGCAGTATTCTGCCATGTGACCTGTATGCAGAATATAAATTATATCATATGGGGAGACATTTATTTTTTGTATCATTTTAAAGCAACAGCACAGTAAAGAGGATATTAATCTAACATGATGTATGTAGTTCTTTATAGATCTAGCCTCTTAATTTTGCTCTCAAAGTGCACCAGATTGAAGCATTTTACTTTAAAATGGACAACATGTTCTAATCGGGGGGGACAGCCCCCTCTAGATGCCCCACGCCACGCTAAAATGACCTCGGTATTTCTCAAACTCTGGCTACGGCCATGATCCTAATCATACTAACAAATCCAGGGAAACTGCAATGGCTTCAACCATTGACCAGGCAAATTCTAGCTCGAGTAGTTAGAGTATGAACCAATATTCAACACAAACACTTCCATAAGATATCTTTGAACGTAGGAAACAATGTCAGCGAATAATGAAATGACAGCAATAAAACGCGTCACGCATGGTCATGCCATATGCAGCTCGAAGTCGAAACTCAATGTGCACACTCAGCTGAAGCGCCTGCTTTTGAAATGGCCACATTGATGTGGGGCTCATAGCCCTTCACTCAACTAATGATATTTCAACACAACAACATGCACAATGTCCCACATACTCAACTGTGGAGCTTACAGGAGCACATTACAGGAGCACATGAGACCACATGAATGTGTTACAGGACCACGTGAGACCACATGAATGTGTTACAGGACCACACGAGACCACATGAATGTGTTACAGGACCACGTGAGACCACATGAATGTGTTACAGGACCACGTGAGACCACATGAATGTGTTACAGGACCACACGAGACCACATGAATGTGTTACAGGACCACGGTCCAACTCATTTCTGTTTTCATCTATTCAAATATGAATTTAGATCTTATTGTCCCAGCAGAGAACCGTTTACAAAAATAAGAAAAACACTTACCTTGTCTAATTTTCCCAAATAATCCACACGGCGGCCAGATGGACAGCAAATTCAAGACAGTCTATTTAAGCCATGATGATGTGGGATGTTTACCATGCACTCTGCAGAGCAGCTGACCCATGTGACCTGATGCTACTTTCTAATAGGGTACCTGTCTTCTGAGCCATGTGACCTGTTGCTACTTTCTAATAGGGTACCTGTCTTCATGTGGAAAGGAAGAGTCAACTATTGAGATTATTACATGGCCACTCTGGGAACCCATCGGTTAAACAAAACAAAACAAAACTTCTCTAACCTCTGGGGGCACTGCAGCCCTGTTTCAATGTGCTACAACAGGAACTCAAGAGGTGCCAATCCAAACCCGCAAGGTGCTGCTGTAACTGTAAACTGTAAACTGCTGTAACCCCAGATATAAAGTCAGCACTGGATATGTAACTGCTGTAACCCCAGATATAAAGTACGCTCTGGATATGTAACTGCTGTAACCCCAGATATAAAGTAAGCTCTGGATATGTAACTGCTGTAACGCCAGATATAAAGTAAGCTCTGGATATGTAACTGCTGTAACCCCAGATATAAAGTAAGCTCTGGATATGTAACTGCTGTAACCCCAGATATAAAGTCAGCACTGGATATGTAACTGCTGTAACCAGATATAAAGTCAGCACTGGATATGTAACTGCTGTAACCCCAGATATAAAGTCAGCACTGGATATGTCACTGCTGTAACCACAGATATAAAGTCAGCTCTGGATATGTAACTGCTGTAACGCCAGATATAAAGTAAGCTCTGGATATGTAACTGCTGTAACCCCAGATATAAAGTAAGCACTGGATATGTAACTGCTGTAACCCCAGATATAAAGTCAGCACTGGATATGTAACTGCTGTAACCCCAGATATAAAGTCAGCACTGGATATGTAACTGCTGTAACCCCAGATATAAAGTCAGCACTGGATATGTAACTGCTGTAACCCCAGATATAAAGTCAACACTGGATATGTAACTGCTGTAACCCCAGATATAAAGTCAGCACTGGATATGTAACTGCTGTAACCCCAGATATAAAGTCAGCACTGGATATGTCACTGCTGTAACCACAGATATAAAGTCAGCTCTGGATATGTAACTGCTGTAACCCCAGATATAAAGTCAGCACTGGATATGTAACTGCTGTAACCCCAGATATAAAGTCAGCACTGGATATGTCACTGCTGTAACCCCAGATATAAAGTAAGCACTGGATATGTAACTGCTGTAACCCCAGATATAAAGTCAGCACTGGATATGTAACTGCTGTAACCCCAGATATAAAGTCAGCACTGGATATGTAACTGCTGTAACCCCAGATATAAAGTCAGCACTGGATATGTAACTGCTGTAACCCCAGATATAAAGTCAACACTGGATATGTAACTGCTGTAACCCCAGATATAAAGTCAGCACTGGATATGTAACTGCTGTAACCCCAGATATAAAGTCAGCACTGGATATGTAACTGCTGTAACCACAGATATAAAGTCAGCTCTGGATATGTAACTGCTGTAACCCCAGATATAAAGTCAACACTGGATATGTAACTGCTGTAACCCCAGATATAAAGTCAGCACTGGCTATGTAACTGCTGTAACCCCAGATATAAAGTCAGCACTGGATATGTAACTGCTGTAACCCCAGATATAAAGTCAGCACTGGATATGTAACTGCTGTAACCCCAGATATAAAGTCAGCACTGGATATGTAACTGCTGTAACTCCAGATATAAAGTCA
The DNA here is from genome assembly GCF_964638095.1 of Poromitra crassiceps. Classification (NCBI taxonomy): domain Eukaryota; kingdom Metazoa; phylum Chordata; class Actinopteri; order Beryciformes; family Melamphaidae; genus Poromitra; species Poromitra crassiceps. The sequence continues at coordinate 3,036,627 of NC_139625.1, forward strand.
GCACTGGCTATGTAACTGCTGTAACCCCAGATATAAAGTCAGCACTGGATATGTAACTGCTGTAACCCCAGATATAAAGTCAGCACTGGATATGTCACTGCTGTAACCCCAGATATAAAGTCAGCACTGGCTATGTAACTGCTGTAACCCCAGATATAAAGTCAGCACTGGATATGTAACTGCTGTAACCCCAGATATAAAGTCAGCACTGGATATGTAACTGCTGTAACCCCAGATATAAAGTCAGCACTGGATATGTAACTGCTGTAACTCCAGATATAAAGTAAGCACTGGATATGTAACTGCTGTAACCCCAGATATAAAGTAAGCTCTGGATATGTCACTGCTGTAACCCCAGATATAAAGTAAGCTCTGGATATGTAACTGCTGTAACCCCAGATATAAAGTCAGCACTGGATATGTAACTGCTGTAACCCCAGATATAAAGTCAGCACTGGATATGTCACTGCTGTAACCCCAGATATAAAGTCAGCACTGGCTATGTAACTGCTGTAACCCCAGATATAAAGTCAGCACTGGCTATGTAACTGCTGTAACCCCAGATATAAAGTCAGCACTGGATATGTCACTGCTGTAACCCCAGATATAAAGTCAGCACTGGCTATGTAACTGCTGTAACCCCAGATATAAAGTCAGCACTGGATATGTCACTGCTGTAACCCCAGATATAAAGTCAGCACTGGATATGTAACTGCTGTAACGCCAGATATAAAGTCAGCACTGGATATGTAACTGCTGTAACTCCAGATATAAAGTCAACACTGGATATGTAACTGCTGTAACCAGATATAAAGTAAGCTCTGGATATGTAACTGCTGTAACTCCAGATATAAAGTCAGCACTGGCTATGTAACTGCTGTAACCACAGATATAAAGTAAGCTCTGAATATGTAACTGCTGTAACCCCAGATATAAAGTCAGCACTGGATATGTAACTGCTGTAACCACAGATATAAAGTCAGCACTGGATATGTAACTGCTGTAACCAGATATAAAGTCAGCACTGGATATGTAACTGCTGTAACCCCAGATATAAAGTCAACACTGGATATGTAACTGCTGTAACCCCAGATATAAAGTCAGCACTGGATATGTAACTGCTGTAACCCCAGATATAAAGTCAGCACTGGATATGTAACTGCTGTAACCCCAGATATAAAGTCAGCACTGGCTATGTAACTGCTGTAACCCCAGATATAAAGTCAGCACTGGATATGTAACTGCTGTAACCCCAGATATAAAGTAAGCACTGGATATGTAACTGCTGTAACCCCAGATATAAAGTCAGCACTGGCTATGTAACTGCTGTAACCCCAGATATAAAGTCAGCACTGGATATGTAACTGCTGTAACCCCAGATATAAAGTCAGCACTGGCTATGTAACTGCTGTAACCCCAGATATAAAGTAAGCACTGGATATGTAACTGCTGTAACCCCAGATATAAAGTAAGCACTGGATATGTAACTGCTGTAACCCCAGATATAAAGTCAGCACTGGATATGCAACTGCTGTAACCCCAGATATAAAGTCAGCACTGGATATGTAACTGCTGTAACCACAGATATAAAGTCAGCACTGGATATGTAACTGCTGTAACCACAGATATAAAGTCAGCACTGGATATGTAACTGCTGTAACCACAGATATAAAGTCAGCACTGGATATGTAACTGCTGTAACCACAGATATAAAGTCAGCACTGGATATGTAACTGCTGTAACCAGATATAAAGTCAACACTGGATATGTAACTGCTGTAACCAGATATAAAGTCAGCACTGGATATGTAACTGCTGTAACCCCAGATATAAAGTCAACACTGGATATGTAACTGCTGTAACCCCAGATATAAAGTCAACACTGGATATGTAACTGCTGTAACCCCAGATATAAAGTCAACACTGGATATGTAACTGCTGTAACCCCAGATATAAAGTCAACACTGGATATGTAACTGCTCTAACCCCAGATATAAAGTCAACACTGGATATGTAACTGCTGTAACCAGATATAAAGTCAGCACTGGATATGTAACTGCTGTAACCCCAGATATAAAGTCAACACTGGATATGTAACTGCTGTAACCCCAGATATAAAGTCAGCACTGGATATGTCACTGCTGTAACCACAGATATAAAGTCAGCACTGGATATGTAACTGCTGTAACCCCAGATATAAAGTCAACACTGGATATGTAACTGCTGTAACCCCAGATATAAAGTCAGCACTGGATATGTAACTGCTGTAACCACAGATATAAAGTCAGCACTGGATATGTCACTGCTGTAACCCCAGATATAAAGTCAGCACTGGATATGTAACTGCTGTAACCCCAGATATAAAGTAAGCACTGGATATGTAACTGCTGTAACCCCAGATATAAAGTCAGCACTGGATATGTAACTGCTGTAACCGCAGATATAGAAGGAACAGCGCCACTTTGATTCATTGTCCCGGACAATGACCCTCCATAAGTATTCACCTTATGTAGCCACGCCCATTTGACCCGGTTATGTGGTCGTGTCACGACTTCCGGCTAAAAAATAAAATAAAATAAAATGGCTGGCTTCTCCAATATCATCTAACTCTGAATTAACTAATAATTTGGCCAATTGTATGTAACATACCAAATAAAAGCAAACGGCAATGTCTAAGAATGCAACGCCATGTAACTGGCTCGTTAAGTCTCGCATTCCAGGGAATTACGTTAACGTCTGCGGGTCTTATAGACGTAAGTGGCTCGAGCGCTCGGAGGAGAGAAAACCATCTGAAGCTTTCTTTGTTGGAGTCCAGGTATGTTTTACAAGAAAGTGCTCGTCATTGTCGACGATAACGTTATCTGACCTGGCTAACAGTGGATACAGTGGTAGACGGATCAATAAGCGTGCCTTACCGCAAGCTGTGTATTGACGCGCGGCGGCATTAAAACTAATTGAGGTGTAGTTGCACCGTTGACCACCAGGTGTCATCTGTGAGCATCCTTGAGATCAAGTGTTGCAGGTGAATGTGACACAATAGGGCGCGCCGGGAAGAAAACAAAAGGTAATTACGGCAGCTAAATAGGCCCCAATATAGCGTTAAAATAAAATAAAAATGTAGGCTATCATGCAAAAAGTAGCCTGTAATGTTAATTTAATTTCGGACCGTCTGAATATGTTTTATTTATAGAGAGCGAGGCGAACCAACAACAAGCAGAGAAAGAGAAACGGAGATCTGAGAGTTTCTTCATTGCCCAACGACAGCAGCGAGAAAAAGGGAGCTGGATATATCATTTTTCAAAATGATTTACATGGACTGCGGGCGCTATTAGAAAAGGGTGATGGATTTGTCTTGTCAGCTGACATTTGGACAAATAGGAGAGGGCACAGCTTCCTGGGCATCGTGGCCAGTTTCATGTCTGGACATGTCTGGATGCATGCAGGGGCAGGTGTTGAAGCGAGTCATCCTGGAGCAGATGCAGCAGAAATATGACGCAACCCAGAGGATTATGCTGAAAGCAACTCTTCTGGACCCAAGATACCGGGCGGAAAACATGGATCCCACCGATCTAAGTGATACCCAAGCTGAGCTGGTAGCAGAGATTGTGGCAGCAGTCGGCCCCGCTGCACGCGTGAGAGTGGAGGGTGAAGAAGACGAGTCAGGTGCTTCCACGTCTGGAGCTGTGCCAAAGAAAAAGAAAGCTTCCCCAGCAGCAGCCGCGGTCCCTACTGATCAGAGAGCCAAAGTCGAGATGACCAGGAACCTGTGATCGATGGAGAAGAAAACCCACTAGCCTGGTGGAAAGATAACCAGGCACGGCTGCCACTCATGGCCGGCTTGGCAGGGAAATATTTGTGTATTTGTGCCACCAGTGTACCATCCGAGCGTGTGTTCAGCACAGCAGGGATTGTTGCAATGCCACTCCGAAGCAAATTATTGCCCGAAAAGGTAAAGCTGTTGGTATTCTTGGCCAGAAACCTGTAATGGTAAAACGAAGCAAAAAGGCTAATGGCTAAAGGCCTATAGCCTATTTAACCAAGCCCAAAATGTTTAATTTCGAATTCCTTTAAGTTTATAAGATCGTGTGGTGGGCTTGTGTTGTTTAAATCCCTGAAGTTCGTTAATACAAGCTTAATTCATTTAAGATAATTGCATAATTCGTTTTGTAATTATTTTACACAGCAATATCTACTGGTTAATTTTACCAGGCTAATTTATTTTTATTTTTGTGTGTGAAATGATGAAGGTTTTCCCAATGTCCCACTAGGCTTGTCTTTTTGCAAATAGAAAGTGCTCTTGTTAGGAAACACCTTAGTTTTGTTACAACAATTCCTGAAGTTCGATACATGCTTAATTCGTTTATTTAAGATAATTGCATAATTAGTTTTGTAGTCTATTTACACATGCACACATACACACACACACACACACACACACACACACACACACACACACACACTGCTCCCCTACGAGAACCGCAGGCTCTGCGCACGCTGCTGTGCCTGTTGAGCGACGTGACGGGCGGCCAGCGTGGCCGAGAACCAGATGACAAATAAATAAAGTAGCTACTCTCACCTCTTGATTAAGGTGTAGGCTATGGGAGTTATTTATTTTATTTATAATAATACAGATATTTATAATAAAACATATATTATAGTTTTTATGGTAGCCTAGCCTATTATTATGGCCCTCTGCAGCTGTACTAAATACGAATAAAGCAAGGCCATAAAAAAATCGTTTTTAGCTGCTGAATAAACAAATAGATAAATACACAAATAAAATAAATAATAATAAACAATAGGGCCAGTATATAGGCTACAAGCCATACTGCTATAGTCTAGAGGGAACAAATAAAAGGAGCTGAATTGCCGTGGAGTGCGCAGTAGTTTTAATGCGGTTGATCACAGACTTCTCTATTATAGGCTATTGCTTTAAGGGATGCGGCAGCGCGCCGGTCAAGCCACTGCTGTTATTTGTAGTAACAATGTACAAATACATGTATCCTTTGTGTACAGTACAGTATAGTACAGTACAATGTATCCTTTGTGTACACAAAGGATACTGTTGGCAGAGTACATTAAACATTCCACCCCCCATCGCAAGTGATTTTATTCTGCATGTAGAATATTCAGCAGGAATGCACAAATGTCACACAAAGGAATAATAATAATAATAATAATAATAATAATAATAATAATAATAATAGGGAAATAGGTGTGTTCGCCGTTGAACACACTCGCCGCACACAGCGGCGAGTGCACAGCGCTGCTGTGTGTGTCAGTGTGTGTGTGCGCTTGTGCATTTAGTGTGATTCGAGTAAATCTTATGACGTGATAAGATCATTAATTCATTTTATCACCGCGCGCTCCGCTCTCTTCAATCAGGAAATGGAAATCCAGACCTTGTAGAAAAGTGTCGATTTTCGGGGTTAGGGTTGAAAGTAATTATCTCTCTTTTCAGAGGCACACAGTTACTCACATAAGACCCTACATTTAATAGTTAATTTAATAGTTAGTTTGTGGATTTGGTTTCCAGGGACTTTAATCATCAAGGGGAGACAAAACACGATTGATTGATTTGATTTTCGTAGGCTGAGAGCGAGAGCCTCCCTGCTTGCTGCATATACTGTACTGTAGGTAGTTGTGCACTGCCGCCCCCTAGTGTCCCACTTTGATACCACATACTAACGGCAAACAGAATTAACGCCGCGTTGCGGTAAAAGACGCTTATTGATCCGTCTACCACTGTACTCTGCTTGCTTGCTGTGTACCGAGCTCAAAGTAGTAGGCTACTGTACGTTATTTATTTTACCCCTGCACTGTCCGCGACAAAAACAACTCTCTTATTTTGCGCCGTGACCGTCGGAAGTGTTAACAGGACCCGGAGGAATTTGGCCCACTGTAAGGTCTGAACATAAGGTGAATAGATAGGAAGTGTTTACATTGATTCACAGTGGGAGTCCTCTTCAGGTATACAAGCTTCTACAGTGATCCTCCATACTCTCAAAAGAGCTATTCTTTTTGCTATTGTCTGATACTGTACCACAGCCAGAGAGGAAGAACCACAGGCGAAGCAAACCCTCATCAGCTTCACATGGCGTCTGTCTGCTATGAATAATGGCTGAGGGCGGCGGGTGGTGTAGCAGTTCAGGATCTCTCTGCTGGAGTCCTCCCTTCCTCCGGTCCCTCTGGTCCCCCGGTGGCAGCCAGCAGCATGGCAGCGGGAGCAGCTGACTGGGCTCTTGCTCCAGCGTCGCAGCAGTCCGTCCACAATCCTCTCCCTCCGGGGGCACAGGCCTTGGTGCTTGGCCACCTCTGTCTTCTCAGAGGCCATCTCCTTCTGCCTTTCTCCTCGTTCTCTGCTCATCTCGGTGTTTTTAGTGAGGATGCCTGGTGCTTTTTGCCATTTCTCTCATCTAAACGCCCTCCTCTCTCCTCCCAGAGGAAGCCCAGGGGGCCTTGTTCATATTCGCTCCTCTTATTGTGTTTCATCTTCTTCCTTATGACACAGAACCTTCCCCCCTAGAGAGTATCCAGCTCTCAGCCAGGGAGCTGGAGAAAACGCATGGTTAACCCCATTTCATTCTGTCTATTCACAGGTTCCCCTGCAAAGCTCCGGCGCACAGAGCAGAAATGGTTCATATGGAGAAGAAGAGAAGGTACTGTGTGCATGGTACAGACAGTGAAGATAAGGTACTGTGTGCATGGTACAGACACGGAAGAGAAGGTACTGTGTGCATGGTACAGACACTGAAGAGAAGGTACTGTGTGCATGGTACAGACACTGAAGATAAGGTACTGTGTGCATGGTACAGACACTGAAGATAAGGTACTGTGTGCATGGTACAGACACTGAAGAGAAGGTACTGTGTGCATGGTACAGTCACTGAAGAGAAGGTACTGTGTGCATGGTACATACACTGAAGAGAAGGTATTGTGTGCATGGTACAGACACTGAAGAGAAGGTACTGTGTGCATGGTACAGACACTGAAGAGGAGGTAATGTGTGCATGGTACAGACACTGAAGAGAAGGTACTGTGTGCATGGTACAGACACTGAAGAGGAGGTACTGTGTGCATGGTACAGTCACTGAAGAGAAGGTACTGTGTGCATGGTACAGACACTGAAGAGAAGGTACTGTGTGCATGGTACAGACACTGAAGAGAAGGTACTGTGTGCATGGTACAGTCACTGAAGAGAAGGTACTGTGTGCATGCTACAGACACTGAAGAGAAGGTACTGTGTGCATGGTACAGACACTGAAGAGAAGGTACTGTCTGCATGGTACAGACACTGAAGAGAAGGTACTGTGTGCATGGTACAGACACTGAAGAGAAGGTACTGTGTGCATGGTACAGACACTGAAGAGGAGGTACTGTGTGCATGGTACAGTCACTGAAGAGGAGGTACTGTGTGCATGGTACAGACACTGAAGAGAAGGTACTGTGTGCATGGTACAGACACTGAAGAGGAGGTACTGTGTGCCTGGTACAGACACTGAAGAGAAGGTACTGTGTGCATGGTACAGACACTGAAGAGAAGGTACTGTGTGCATGGTACAGACACTGAAGAGAAGGTAATGTGTGCATGGTACAGACCCTGAAGAGGAGGTGCTGTGTGTATGGTACAGACACTGAAGAGGAGGTGCTGTGTGCATGGTACAGACACTGAAGAGAAGGTACTGTCTGCATGGTACAGACACTGAAGAGAAGGTACTGTGTGCATGGTACAGACACTGAAGAGAAGGTACTGTGTGCATGGTACAGACACTGAAGAGAAGGTACTGTGTGCATGGTACAGACACTGAAGAGGAGGTACTGTGTGCATGGTACAGACACTGAAGATAAGGTACTGTGTGCATGGTACAGTCACTGAAGAGAAGGTATTGTGTGCATGGTACAGACACTGAAGAGAAGGTACTGTGTGCATGGTACAGTCACTGAAGAGAAGGTACTGTGTGCATGGTACAGTCACTGAAGAGAAGGTACTGTGTGCATGGTACAGACACTGAAGAGAAGGTACTGTGTGCATGGTACAGACACTGAAGAGAAGGTACTGTGTGCATGGTACAGACACTGAAGAGAAGGTACTGTGTGCATGGTACAGACACTGAAGAGAAGGTACTGTGTGCATGGTACAGACACTGAAGAGAAGGTACTGTGTGCATGGTACAGACACTGAAGAGGAGGTACTGTGTGCATGGTACAGACACTGAAGAGAAGGTACTGTGTGCATGGTACAGACACTGAAGAGAAGGTACTGTGTGCATGGTACAGACACTGAAGAGAAGGTACTGTGTGCATGGTACATACACTGAAGAGAAGGTACTGTGTGCATGGTACAGACACTGAAGAGAAGGTACTGTGTGCATGGTACAGACACTGAAGAGAAGGTAATGTGTGCATGGTACAGACACTGAAGAGAAGGTACTGTGTGCATGGTACAGACACTGAAGAGAAGGTACTGTGTGCATGGTACAGACACTGAAGAGGAGGTGCTGTGTGCATGGTACAGACACTGAAGAGGAGGTGCTGTGTGCATGGTACAGACACTGAAGAGGAGGTACTGTGTGCATGCTACAGACACTGAAGATGAGGTACTGTGTGCATGGTACAGTCACTGAAGAGAAGGTACTGTGTGCATGGTACAGACACTGAA
>NC_139625.1:3049149-3081649 GCF_964638095.1 Poromitra crassiceps
CTCCCTCTCCCCCCTCCTCTCTCTCTCTATCTCACTCCTCTCCCCCCTCCTCTCTCTCTCTCTCTATCTCACTCCCTCTCCCCCCTCCTCTCTCTCTCTTTCTCTCTCTCTCTATCTCACTCTCTCTCCCCCCCTCCTCTCTCTCACTCCCTCTCCCCCCTCCTCTCTCTCTCTATCTCACTCCCTCTCCCCCCTCCTCTCTCTCTCTCTCTCTCTCCTCTCACTCCCACTCTCTCTCCCCCCTCCTCTCTCTCTCTCTCTCGCACTCTCTCTCCCCCCTCCTCTCTCTCTCTCTCCCACTCTCTCCCCTCCTCTCTCTCTCTCTCTCTCTCGCACTCTCTCCTCTCCCCCTTCTCTCTCTCCTCTCTCTCACTCTCTCCCCCCTCCTCTCTCTCTCTCTCACTCCCTCTCCCCCCTCCTCTCTCTCTCTTGCACTCTCTCTCCCCCTCCTCTCTCTCCTCTCTCCTCTCTCTCTCTCCCCCCTCCTCTCTCTCTCTCTCTCTCTCTCTCTCTCCCCCTCCTCTCTCTCTCTCTCTCTCTCTCTCTCTCTCCCTCCTCTCTCTCTCTCTCTCTCTCTCCCCCTCCTCTCTCTCTCTCTCTCCTGGCCCCGTCTCTCACTCTCTGGCGCTGGGGAGCACAGTAGATTACAGCGGTGTTCCAGTCCTTTGGCTTCTATGTTATGGCAGGGGCCAAACACCACACACACGCACACAGCACGCACGCACGCACACACACACACACACACACACACACACACACCACACACACGCGCGTACACACACACACCACACAACCACACACGTGCGTACACACAGCTAGCTTGGTGTAGACAGGCATAGAAAGGGTTCTCTCCTGTCTCTTATCTATCTGCTGCACATGTTGCCCATACGTGTAAAGCTTTTACCTGAGCGAGCCATTACAGCCCTGCTGTTACCTCTGAGAGGCAAATTACCTCTCGGATACAACCTTCCCCTTTCCAGCCTGCCCTTCACATTCACTTCACTAGCATCTCCTCCACACGCATAGACACCAACATACTGTTGGTACACCAGCACACGCACACACACACACACACGCGCACACACGCACGCACGCACACACACACACATGCACGCACACATACGCACACATACGCACGCGCACGCACGCACGCACACGCACACACACACACGCACACACACGCGTGCACGCACACACACACACACACGCGCGCGCGCGCACGTGGACACACACAAATAAACACAGTTGCATGTCCTTAGGGTCATCATTCTCTGTCATTAGACCTGTACACACTTAGCGCCATCTAGCTTAAGTGTTCAACAAAATATGTATTGCAGGATGGAACAGCTTCCAGCCAGGCAGGTTCATAACGACACAACAGAGAGTATAGGCCATTTCAGACTTGGCAATAAGATGTAAAGCGTGCTTCTCTCTCTTTTGTCTTTTTTTTTTTTCCATAATAATATTTCTCGTTCAGAACAAAAATTAATTGCGCACGAGCAAAAATAATTAACAATCATAAATAAAAAATGATATGAAAAGTAATATAAAAAGGTACAGCATTATTATGGGAAGAGAGAAGAGACTCGGCGCTAACGATAGAGAGAGGGAATAATTCCTCCAGCACTTACAAACTAAAGCAATAACAATTCATTATCAGTGCTTATTGCTCACCCAAATCAGGACTCTTCCATAAACACTACGGTATTCAAATATGCACTGTTTTCAAACGATAAAGACGGCCTACTTTGAGCTGCTCAATGAATAATTGATCATCGTATTGTGATTTCCACAATTAATAGTAATGTCATTTGTCTACCTTGAGAAATACGCCAGTGAAAAAAGATGCACAGCACATTAGGTGTGAAAAATGCGGTGGGAATTTGACATTTTCATTTTTTGACATTTCCATCAATTAGAAACTCTCCCCTATAGATATGTTTTATGTCTCAAAGTAAAACATGGGAAAATGGCTTTAAAACTTCCACAACGTTGTATTTATTTCTACAGTGGCATTCCACCAAATCATAAAAGTAAATACTTTCCCCTTTGTTTTATGAAAATAATTATTCACCATGGTGTACTACGAGATGAAATAACTAAAATCACTCACAATCGCAAAATATCTGCAGAACTCATTTTCAACTTTCTTTGGCTCAGTGCCAACAATGTGCAGCATGTAAAGGCTTTCTGCAGGCCACCTACACATTCCATGTGTAGGGAAATAATTAGGGATGCACCGATATGACAATTTTGGCAGATACCGATAACCGGTATTAACATTGCTGTTATGGTCGATAACCGATAATAACATTGCTATTTACCCATGTCCATATGATCTGTATAAAAAACTAATTGTTATAATAATACAATTTGGTACATAATGAAAAACACATGTAAACACTTAGGTCGTTAGATTTTCTTCTTTTCTTCTTTTCTGCCGCCGCGCGTCAATACTAGGGATGGGCATTTCTAGCAAAAACACTATTCGAAATTCGCTGGCCAAATTCGAATTTAATTCGAATTTCGAAAAAAAAAAAAAAAATGTAAAAAAAAAAAAAAATTTTTTTTTTTTTTTTTGTGAGTGAAATGTTGCATTGTCTCCCCTGATTCTAAGTCTACGGCTTTATTAATTAATATAAAAAGCTTCTGCTGTGGATTTTTAGCTCAAACAAGCATTGCACCACTGAAGTAAAGAACATGTTACATGACATTGACATTTTTCGAAAATAAAAAACAGTTTTGACAATCATGAGTGGTTCATTAAATATTTAGTAGGCTCAGGTCTGAGTGCCAAAGGGGTGCCAAAGTCACCCCCTCTCCCTCTTCATGGGATTTCATCCGCCATTCATTTTTCCATAAACCTTGCTTAAAATGCTTATAAAAATTGTTTTACTTGCTCAAACCAAGCGATTTGACTATACTTAGAATCAGGGGAGACAATGCAACATTTCACTCAAAAAAAAAAAAAAAAAAAAAAATTCGAATTTCGAATTTCAATAATAAAAGTCGACCTTGATAATAACAACGATTATTCGAAAATTCGAAATTCGATGCCCATCCCTAGTCAATACACAGCTTGCGGTAAGGCACGCATTTGGATCTGTCTAGCACTGTATCAGACACAGGTTTTCATATCCTACCTGACATGTTTCGAACGCAATACTTCCGTCTTCATCTGTGATGAAGACGGATCCAATCCCAACCCCTCCCCTAGCCCAATCTTGTGATGTGTTGATGTTGCCAATAATTTTAGTTGTTGTCTTGTGCTGTTGTCTTGTCTGTTGTTTTTGATGTCCTTTTTGCCAATGACCATGATGTACAAACCAATTTTCCTAACGGACAAATAAATACTTCATTCATTCATTCAGTATAGACACTATAAACCTCTTTGGATTACATGTAAACACTGAATTTGAAAAACGTTATGCATTTCTTTAGAAAAGCCCATAAAACATAGATTTACCACATTGTTTCCTCTCAATGTGAAAACGTTGGCCGATACAGATAACCGATATTAACATTGCAACATCAGGACCGATGCCGATATGTGAAGAAAAAAAAAGACTAACGTCTGCCGATACCGATATGACTGCCGATATATCGTGCATGCCTAGAAATAATAATTATAATGTTTGCTACGACAGTGCAGCCCTGTATGCAGATGAAGCCCATGCTGTGGATATGTCTCAGAGCAAAAACCACCCCCCTCATCCTCCACTGCTCTGCCACCAACACAATGTGCAGGAAACACAATGCAATGTTCCCCCATGTGGCTCTGAGCAAACTGCCTTTCCACTAGACTACTCCATCACAGGATGGCCTCCAGCCCGGTGCTAGCCTAACCGCGTGTGAGAGGGGGGGGGGGTTGAGACCGACGCGAGGCGGCTGATTCATTCAGAGGCCAGGAGCACACGCTGCTGCCCCCTGCTGCTCGGAGGGGGGATGACGAGGTTGGGGGGGGGGGGGGGGGGGAAGGATCAAGGGACAAGGTGTGAAAAGATGGCTGCACCCGTACAGCAGAGCCGGCCATATTGATTGGACAGAGTTGTCTGGCTAAACGCGGCCTGTATGTCTATTTCATGGTCAATTTGAGAGAGGAGCTGTTTTGCTACCGTGCAGAGGCCAGCATGTACAGACAGCCTCTCTGCAGGGGGGGAAGCTGCACTCCTCACCTGAATCTCCAATCAACGCACGCAGGCACTGATACACACACACACACACACACACACACACACACACACACACACACACACACACACACACACACACACACACACACACACACACACACACACACACACATATAGCATGCTTGAGTACTCAGCCTACAAACTAGATCAACACAGCATTTATTTTTCTCTCCCCAGTCTCTTTCTGCCTCTTTTGCCCAGGCTTTTGATTTGCTACGAGGCCGAGCTCTCAGGCTGGGATTGATCCAGAGCTGCCGTCTCCAACCTGCAGTGCCCCCCGAGGGCGGCTCAGTGCAAGCACGCGGCAGCCCCTCTCCACTTACTCCAATCATGACTACACACTCTCTGCTATGATACACACAAATACACACACACATTAAGCACTGGCCACTTCTGTGTGGGCTGATTCAAAAGAACAGAGGTCCGGAAAACACACACACACACACACACACACACACATGCACGCACGCATGCACGCATGCACACACACGCACACACACGCACGCACACGCACACACACACACGCACACACACACACACACACACACACACACACACACACACACGCATGTGGACACACACAAATAAACACAGTTGCATGTCCTTAGGGTCATAATTCTCTGTCAATACACCTGTACACACTTAGCTCCATCTAGCTTAAGTGTTCAACACATATGTATTGCAGGATAGCAATACTGTATGTATCAGTGTTTCCCCCTAGAAACATTTTCAGGCCTGGAGGGATTTTCGAAAAACGTACCCCGACCGCAACGGTGGGGGGCCCTCGCTGGCGACGCTAAACTTTTAGCTAACCTGTTCACATCTATGTTCGCAATGGCATCCCAAGTATCATCATACTATTATGGGATGCGATGCGAACAGTTGTATTATGGGATGTGCGTTTCCCAGGCAACGACACACGTTGACACGTTTTGGAACAGCGATGCTCCTAAAAGCAAAATGCTTCTTGTTTTGAATGATCGAAATGTCTATGGAGAAAATGAATGAGGAACTCACTTCCGGGCGGAATGACGTCATGAAAAGTCACGTGACTGTTGAGCTCTATAGGTATGGGCGGGAGGCGGGGCATGTGTATAGGTATAAAATATATATATATATATATATATATATATATTATATATATATATATATATGTATATTTCAATCATGAGAGACCGGTCAGCAAGGTTTAACAAGGGACTTTATTTAGCAAGTGGCGTGCATGGCAAGTACTTTGGCGTATGACTCCATTGTAAGATGGCACTCCTCTTTAGGCGAGAGGGTGGCATCTATTTGGGCCAGAGAGAATCCCCCCCCCCCCCGGGATTCTCCAGGAGTCAAGACTCGTTGGTGGTGGACTGGGGAGGTGGGTGGGGTGAAATGATGGCTTCAGAGGATGGTTTCAGGGGGAATGAACAGCCGCGATGCCGGCTGCTGCTGTGATCCGCCAGAGTGGGGGGTGACGTAGAACCCTTGCTATATATAGTTTATTGAAGTTTATTGAAGTTTATTGAAAGTTTCTGGTACAGGACTATAGTCCTCTACACCAGACTCACACTCAGTACAATAATAAAAAGAAGTCACGTTGTAATATACAGTTAAAAAACAAAACAACACGACAACATAACATCCATTCAAACAAAGTACCAGAGCCAAGTACCTGGTCTAATAATAAATCAACAGCCTATACTACTATACTATATACTAGGGAGGACTGACGGCATGCCTGACGTCACGCTAGGGCTTGACTGACGTCACGGGCTGATCAGGTAATACAGATATGACAGCTTGAAATTTGGTATGGAAACCTCACATACTTTTTAAAATATATATAGATACATTTTTTGCAAAGGCAAAGATTCATTTGAAACATTGTAGATAAATAATTCATAGAAAGAGAGAGATTCTCCGTCACAATGTTTTCACCTGGAGACAGACAGCTAACTAGCGAGGAGGCTCCCTCTCTCTCCTGCTCTGTTTGAAGAAGGGAGAGGGGAAGAAAAGGCCATATTTGCTTTGATTCATTGATGCTTGCTTACTATGTCTAAATGTCATTAAGAGTGCTGTGAAGTTGGGGAGTAGCCGGCAGCGTAGCGCTTAGCTGTAATAAAGCTACGCGATGATTAGAAGAATACATCCCACACACTGTCAGACAGGGGCATGGTGCCTCTGTAGAGGTGTGTATGTTGAAACACACACACACACACACACACACAGAAATATATACAGCGCGTATACAGGTATATGCAATTACTGCGGTGTGTTTTGCTGCCCTGACTTCATATGGACTTTGTGATTGATGGATTCAGTGATTGGTGCTGTGAGACGGGGTGGAGCTTTCAACTGAGCTAATCTACACTGCCTCCTGCAGGATAACAGCCCTCAGTGGACCGGTGCTGATGTGAGAAACTGTCACCATCACCTTCAGCTGAGCATCCACGGTGATAATGATGACGATAAATGGTGTTTGCATAGCGCCTGTCAACTCCTCAAAGTCCACGAGCCAAGTCGTGTGGATTGTGTACAGAAACCCTGGAGATGTGTGTGTAGTGTGTGTAGTGTGTGTGTGTGTGTGTAGTGTGTAGTGTGTGCGCGAGTTGTAAATGAATCATTCTTGGGATTTCCCCCTGCCAGATATTTTCTTATGTGGCCTGATTGATGTGTTTTTTTCTCTTTACCAGGCTTTTAATTGGTTCCCAATAGCTTTTGTCTTTACTTCTGAAGGTTATTCACTGTTCAACCCCCACCTCCCGCCCCACTGGCAACGTTAGCACCCACGCCATTTTGTCAACGGAATGCAAACCATAAGCGCTAGTCTCTACTGGTTTTCCTTTCAGGTTTTCTTTTCAAATTGTAAGCAAAAAGTCGACAATCTTAAATTCAGAATGAACAACGTTGTTTCTAAAGAGTGCTAGTCAAGTTCCCATTGCTATCAAAACAATAGAATCATTCTCTGCAGCTTCTGGACTGTGTTTAAATTTGATCAAATGTGAGTTTTTTTTTTTCCTCTTAAAGACACACACCCTATGTTTGTAATATACCGGTCAAAGAAAATTATTTGGGGATTACCATCATGAAAAATGAAGTAGCAAGATGTTCTGAGAACTTTAGTTTATTTATTGATAACACAAAGAAAAAGCTGAACCAATGGTTAGAAAGAGATTTATCCGTGTTACTGATGAAGGCTGAAGGATTATCCCATCTTACATATGCTCTCTGTTTGTCAATAAGAAGCTGTGTACCGTAAATTCCGGACTATAAGCCGCGGCTTTTTTCCCGTTTTTTGGCCTTTTTTGCCCCCTGCGGCTTAAATAACGGTGCGTCTTATCTATGGATTTTTCCAGCAAACGGCCACTCGGGAACCTCCAAAATCTATGGATGTTGGTATGAGGCAGAACGAGAGCAAGACAGACATTATGAGAGCGAGACCCTGATTGGATGATGTTGCAAAAAATGTGCCTCGCGACCTGATTGGAGCACTGTGCCACTACTCTCTCTCAGCCACTACGGTAAAACACCCTCCCTCCTCCCTCGCTCCGGGGGGAAAAAGGCAGCGATTGAGCTTGAAAGACAGTCTGAATGAAATTGTTGAACGTAATGTAATGTAACATTCCCAATTCTATGTATTACATTCTAAAAAACTAACAGCAACATTTTGGAAGGCTAAGCCACACAACTAGCTCGTTGTAATCTAACATCATGCTTCAAAAGATGGAGAACTGGCTGTGTTACGACGATGGCGGCGATTGAGCCTGAAAGCCATGTCTGAGACAGTAGCGAGACAGGAACAACAACAGCAGCAGCAGCAAAGGATCATGCACAAACCCGAGACGAAAGGGACTGTCCGTCAGGGCGCGGACGACTGTGTGTCAGCAACTCCCTCCCGACTACCAGGAGAAAATTACAAACTTCGGCGAATTCACACAAAGAAAGATCAAGGAATATTCCATCGGACCGGAGCAGATCATAAATATGGATGAAGTGCCTTTGACGTTCGACCTGCCTCTCACTAGGACTGTTAACAAGAAAGGTGAATCGTCCATCACGTTGAGAACCACAGGTCACGAGAGAACGAATTTCACTTGTGTTCTTGGCTGCACAGCAGCTCCCGCCGATGGTGATTTTTAAGCATCTCACAATGTGTGATTTTGTCTGGGGATTAGTGACCTGACTTTTGTTTTGTTGAAATGTTAATAAATGGGAGCTTCCCCAAACAGCCATCTCTTTCCCGACAATCCCCTCTGTGCACGAAGCCTTACATATGGTAATTAAACATCAAAACACCCGCGGCTTATAGACCGATGCGGCTTATAGAAGAAAAAAATAGTCACCTTTGAAGGTGCGTCTTATAGACCGGTGTGCCTTATAGTCCGGAATTTACGGTAATGTGATTGATAAATTGATTGATAAATCGCGTTTGGATTTTCTTAAAAATAAGACTCGTGAGAAAGTCTGTTGTTATGAATACCTGTGACTCTGGTGGCCTCAACTTCCTTGAGTTGACTACTCTTGATAATACCTTCCAAATCAATTGGATAAAGACGTTTCCTAACAACCCCACATCCACTTAGAATTGTATACCCAATTTTATTTTCTCTGAGATCGGAGGCCTTAAATTTGTACTTCTATGTGACTATAAAATATAGAAACTTCCCCTATCTTTATCTAAATTCCACAAACAAATGATTTTAGCATGGTCTTACAACATAATCTCTTCCCCCCCCATAAATGTTTTATTTGGAATAGTCAGCATACTTATTCTATCCAAACTGTTTTAACAAAAATATAATTCTAGTAAGTCAACTAATAAATGATAATGGTCTGCTTTTAAACTATGCAGAATTCCTTGATACTTTTGGCATTCCTATCGCCCCAAAGGAGTTTGCCACGGTTATGGGTGCTATTCCTTCTGGATTTCTACTCCTCCAAAAGGGGGCTGATAGACCAGTTTGCTTACCAACCACAGAGCCGTGCAGAGACCCTTAGAGGGGCAGGGGCAGTCAGTCGGTCGGAGTTCGGCAGCTGGGCAGTGGGCAGGATGGCGAAGGCATGACCCGCCCATCTCTGCCTCTGATTGGCACAGGATACGATGAGAGACGCAGGATAGGATAGCCAAGCGAATGTGATTGGATCAACAATGTTTGACGCTTGGCCAATCAGAGGCAGAGAAGGGTGGGTCATGCCTTCGCTATCCTGGGAAGAAAATATCGCGCACGTCACAGAGACCCAGACGATTACTTAATTCGATTTTTTTTTTTGACGGTGGGATGTGCATCTAACCCTTTTACATCTCTTATATAAGTATTGGACGTGTACAACGTGTACAACCCATTCCACCGACCCACTAAGTGGCGACAAGGAAGGAGGAAGGCAAGCAAAAAGCAGTGTGACGAAGCCATTCTCATGAAAATGGATTGGCGAAAACGCTTTCGTTTTCGCGCTGATTGCTGGCAGTGCGGGATTGCAAATTTGCATAATAGATCACGGATGGACACACTTTGAAACACGCAGCATAAATATGACCAGAATCGCAAAAGCTAAGTGGCGACAAGGAAGGAGGAAGGCAAGCAAAAAGCAGTGTGACGAAGCCATTCTCATGAAAATGGATTGGCGAAAACGCTTTCGTTTTCGCGCTGATTGCTGGCAGTGCGGGATTGCAAATTTGCATAATAGATCACGGATGGACACACTTTGAAACACGCAGCATAAATATGACCAGAATCGCAAAAGCTTGATCAAAGCTCTCAACCAAAACTCCAAGAAGCGAGCGAGTCCAACCAGACTTCCTCAAAGAGCGGCCGCTCAGACAGGCACAGCCGCACAGCAGCTGCAAAGCAGTGAGACTGGTGACAAGCTTGTGACACGGCCGCTGGCTGCAGCCAAGAGGAAGCCCACGGAGGGAGGAGTTGGAAGCAGAGGGGAGTTTCCTGCTGTTATGGAGGAAATTACTGTTCAAAACTATTGTTTAGGTCTTACTGATGCCAAAAATGAATGGTTAAAGTGACTGTTCTATCGAATTTCACAAAAAGCCGTTTATCTCTGAATAATTTTTCTGACGCTGAAACCATGCTGTATTCAACTGCTAATGCTTACATAACTACTAACTCTACAAACTAACTCTTTTAGACAGAGAAAGCACACATTCTATTAGTTGTTTTGAGATATTGTGTGTTCACAAAATCTTAGCAGAAAAGAATCCTCGGCTCTTGTAAAATGAGCCAGAATCCTCAAAAAAAAACCATGGCAGAACCTACCTACAGCATTGAAAAACGGGCTGGCAGTCAATGTGTTAACTTCCAGGTTGAAAGGTCAACATGTGTAAATTTATTGATACATTGTTATTTATTGTTATAAGTTCTTGTTGAAGGGCGCTGGGCATCATGCCTTCACTGTAAAAAAATAAATAAATAAAAGGGCACTTTGGGCATCAGGGGAAAATGGGCAGGGGCTTGGGCACCCCTAGCACCCCCCTCTGCATGTGTCTGCCAACACCAGACCCTAAGGCAGACCTGGGCAACCGCCCGCGAGCGCCCCCTGTGTTTCCCGCACTGGAATTGAAAAATACATATAATAATTACAGTGCACCTGAATGCAACATGCAAGATACCCGCTGAATAGGTGTCGAAATAAGTGTCATTCTGGCCAATACTCCACTTCTGTTATAACATTTCAGTCTGGAATATGGAATATCTTTCAATAATCATTATGACTAAAAGGCTCAAAGTAATCTCATGTGTAAGAAATTACTGTTCTACATTGAAGTAAAAATTTAAATAATTAACTCATTGGTTTTGGATTTATTTAGCTTCAAGAGTGCATTTTTGTTCGTGTGACCCTCAACACAGGCTTTGAGAATCCCGGGCCACTTACTGATACTTATGCTTAAATTAACCCACTCATATTCTGGTTTATTTCAAGAAAAACATTTTGGCTAGTGGAAATTCTAATTGGCTGGTAACTTTAAAATCTAGCAGCCATATTGGCAGGTGGTCAAAAAAGTTAATTTCAAGCCCTGCAGGGAGAGCAGGTGGTGACATAGGAGTGAGTGAGAAAAGGATCAAATATTGGTGGTTAAGACTGAATAATGACATCACAACTGTTCATTTAAAATGAGTTATTCCTCTAAATCTGACTTCAAATGCCCCAAATTTATCGCGCCGGCGCCATTTGGCGCCCAGCCCTCAGCAAAATCTGCTCCTCTGGTAGCGAGGACATTTTTTTGTGGTCCTCTCTATCATCAAAGTTCCTGGGTTACGGCATCACAATATTTGTTCGGCCCTTGGCAACAATCTGGGTTTCTCATGTGGCCCCCCATGAAAAATAATTGCCCACCCCTGCCCTAAGGTAACTTCAATAGTGTCTGAATTCTACTTTAAGGAATAATAATCATTCTTTTGAAAATATATTAATTAGGGCTGGGACTCGATTAAAAAAATGAATCTAATTAATTAGAGGCTTTGCGATTAATTAATTGAAATTAATCGCATTTTATTCGCATATCAAATCGCATACGATTTTTCAAATCTAATGGCTTTTGGTATACAGCTTCTGCAGTTTGTCCCACTCTGATGTAGTCAACATGGTTAGCTTGTGCTTCTGTTTGGCTAGAGTAGACTTCAGCCTCTTGGTTCTTCAGAATGTCATGTATGGACTACCTTAGGCGCAAGGTTACATGCGTAGTGATTAGGTCACTGATAGATGACGCATGCGCAGTACTGTTGGGAACAGATAGGTTCCTGTTGTCAATGCTGATACACGCTCACGCTGCTAACACAGAAGCTAACAGAGAGGCTAATAAAGATACCGAGTTGGGAACAACGAGCTTGTCGTCACCGAGTGTCCTTCAGCAAGCATAAAGCTTGTACACAGGAGACGAGAGATCATACACAGCGTTGAATTCCACCTCGTGGAATCATCCTGTATCAGTGCCTCTTTTTCTTCTCCAAGTGCTGATTGCTGCTGGTGTAGTTCCTCTGTATTGGCAGGGCTGTGCTTAAAGTGACCCACTATCTTGCGACACCTTGACAACGTGTCAGTAAACCCGCTCTCACCAAGGCAAACAGTGATGCTCCTCTGCAACATGTGAGCAACGCACGGCATGTGCTGGAATGGGAGCCGTTTTCATCAACTGAGAAACGTTCCAAGTGCAAAAATAAAGGTGCGATTAAAATGCGTTAATTTTTTTAACGCGTTCATTTTTCGTCGATTAATTAATCGTAATTAACGCGTTAAAGTCCCGGCCCTAATATTAATAGTACCCCTTATGGTGTATCCTATTGGTCTAGATTTGTTGATCCAGTGTAACTTAAATTGGAGAAATGTGTGGAATCCTCCAAATAAATATCTTCTTACCAATAAAGTAAAGGAAGTTTCATTCAAAATCATATAGACATTATCCTGCTAGTCATTATCTTCTTAAGTTTAAGAAAGACATTTGTGTTGACTGTTCGGTATGTGAAATGTATACCCAGAAACAATGCTACACTTGTTCTGGCAATGTCCCTACACTAACAAATTCTAGAAAGATGTATCCCGGTATATTGAGACTGACTTTTTTTCTCTACTGGAAGAATGTACTGTTTGGTTTCTTCAATAACAATAATAATAAAATGAAATAATTATATTTAATCATTTTAATTATTATTTTAGCCAAATTCCATCTTCATAAATCCACATTTAGCCACTCTAAATCTTTATCTTGGTTTTTGAAAATGAACCCAAACAGTACATCAAAACAATCTTTTACTCAAAAAATTAGAAAGCTGCAATTGAGTTATGCTCTCGTAATTGTATGTATTAATGACGTCTTTATTTGTGTGTTTGTTTTGTCTTTATTTTTGTTTTCCATGTACATTTGTAATACTGTCAATAAAGATGTAAAAAAAAATATCTTTAAAATGAGAATCAGAACCGTTTCCATTAGCGGCTGTTAAGCGAATAAGTACAGTAGGTTGTGTGTGGGAGGGCTGAGACATGAGAGAGCTTATTGTCATAGGAGAAGTGTACATTATGATGTGGTATAATCTGCTGCTGGCTGTATTTCCTTCTTTCTGGCAGTGATGATGAGTAAATATATATATTTGGGAAATGAGTCGCACAAACCAGTTCTGGGAGTCACCGTGCAAAAGACATTGTAGGGACGGAGAGTCTTTGGATGAAAACCCGTTATTTAGGATCCAGGACAGCATTTGATCTGTTGCAGGATCTTCGGAACGTTTGGGTCGGTCAGGCGCCGGTTCGGCCAGCAGAACGCACATCGCAGCAGAGCGGACGAACTGCCAGCTCGTGCTCGACATGGACCAGCTAATCACTTATTGGGAAAAGGTGTTTCCATCTCCTTTTGCAGCAGAAACCACCTCGGGCGAGCGTCAACAAGTCTTTTCTAATTTTCTTGTTTCCATCAACCTTTTCTTTGATATACTTCTAAATGTGCATCAAAACAGGTGGATAGAAATGCAGCTAGCGCTATCACAAGGGCAGTGCCCCCTACCTTCCATGCGATGCGATTGCCTTTGGCGTTGTGCTCCAGGGCCATTGGGAACTCTCCCCTCTCGTAGAACTTGCGGAACCCCGTAGGTCTGGACGGACGCTCCCGGAAAGCCCCTGCAGCTGGTGGGCCCACCACCTGGTCCAACAGCAGGACAGACAGAGGAAAGACAATAGAGAAGGAAATTAGAAAATGGGATTGAGGGGAGAAGAAACAGAGAAATACAGAGAGCGAGTGAGAGAATTGTTTTTTGAAATCAGAATTGACCGTTTCCCCCCTACAAGAATAGAATCACCACCACTATAGTGCCTTTTCTTACAAGTAATTCAGGGAGACATACTATGTGTCTGCTCCTCTAAGGCAAGCAAAACACAGATTGTGTGTAAGCGTGTGTGTCTGTGTGCGTGTGTGTGTGCGCGTGCATGTGTGGGTGTGTGTGTGTGTGTCTGTGTGTATGTGTGTGTGTGTGTGTGTGCGCACGTGCATGTGTGGCTGTGTATGTGTGTGTGTGTGCGCACGTGCATGTGTGGCTGTGCGTGTGTGTGTGTGTGTACTGTGTTGGCCCCGTAGCCAGAGGCACTGCCAGCGGCATGTAGGATCATCTCCTCTCAGCCTCCATATTGGATATGTGCTATTACTGTGCCACTGAAAGCCACTGGGAGTCCTATCACTTTACACTGTGTCTGCTGCTAATGTTGTGGTATTGGCAGTGATGTACTCATAAAACAGATGGACGTGGAAGCAACACATTCCAGTGGAAAGGAGAGGAAGAGAAGCTAAATAGATGACATTGTGAAGAGGAAGGCAGGCCTGCAGAAAATCACTCCACCACAGGACCACAGGAGTGCGAACAGCGTCCGAAGATACAAAACCAAGCACCTGCTGAAGACCCAGGGGTGGGACTTCTCAGATGCAAACTGAAGAAAGGAGGGAATAACCGCACACGTTTCGACCCACGCAGTCCTCATACGTCCTAATTAAACATTTGGAGCTGTTTTCCAGTGTGCGGATATTCCTTTCTTTCTTCAGTTTGCACCTCTATATCCAGTAGGGGTGTCACGGTACACAAAAGTCACGGTTCGGTACGTACCTCGGTTTTGGGGTCACGGTTCGGTACGAATACGGCACGGTACGAAAACGGGGAAAAAAAGCAACAAATCCCAAATTCAGTTTTTTTCCCTTTGAATATGTCTGAATTCTGCTTTTTATGCTATTTTTACCATCAGAAATAGTGTCTAATATGTGGGAATGAATAAATGTCCACTATTTAATAAGATCTAGGCAATCCACACAAAAAGGTTTTACTCTAGAGCAGTGATTTTCAAAGTGTGGGGTGCGCCTCCCTCTCAGATGTCTGTATTCCAGCTGTTTGACAGGGCAAAGGCATTTCCCCCCACTTTAAATCTTTATTGTACACAAGTTTGTAAACAGAGCGCATGTGTGGAGTAGCCTAATACTCCCACCAACCCCTCCCCCTGTTGTATTTGTTTTATGTAGCATTTGCGTTTGATGTAAGCACTAATTTGGAATCCTATCTAAAAGCGGCCACTAGGCGGCAGTGTTTCTTTAGTCAACGTCAAAATACCTACATGTTCAGAAGAAGAATAAAACGGCAGAAGAAGAAAAACTTCTAAACCCTGTTGAAAGATACCCCCACTGTCTGACAGACAACGGGGTGGGTTTCACTTTCCCAGTAAGTACGGGAAAGAACCCTGTCAGCGCCTTAACGTTATTGGATGTGAGTTTTGTTTAGCATAATATGATTACGTTCGGTCATCTAATGGATTATTGGAACATGACAAGGAGTCATCGCCTCTTCCTCACCGCAGCTTGCCTGTCTGCATCCGCAGATGTCTGCTTGACCGCATCACTCATCCCACGCGATGTATGTTGCTTGTTTACAAGTTAACAGCTTTGTCAGTGTTATGTAACGTTTAGCCGCAACGCGCAACTATAAAGGACTTTGTCGCGGCTACGTAACGTTACATTGGCAAGCTTACCTCGTTGGCTTGATGTTGACAGAATTTGCAAAACAGCTTATCGCCACAAAACGTCCCATTCTGTGAACGCGGATTTCTATGGCCCTTGTGTTGTTTTGGTGTGTCTTCTTCTGTGGCGTTTAATTCAATTCAATTCAATGCCGTTCAAACAGTGTTTAGGTGCTTCTGGATTTGACGTATTCGTCGTGTCGTTTCATGTACCGTGAAACGAGGTACCGTGAGGGTCGTACCGTAAACTCACGGGACGAATACATGTACCGTGACACCCCTAATATCCAGCACCTGGCCTCACTACAGGTTGGATGTGCATACAACTACTCCTTTTTGAACTTCTCAGATGCAAACCATGCACCTGCACTGCACCAACATGTTGTAGCGGTGCTTTGCAACAGCATGTTGTAGCGGTGCTTTG
This sequence comes from Poromitra crassiceps, assembly GCF_964638095.1. Lineage (NCBI taxonomy): Eukaryota > Metazoa > Chordata > Actinopteri > Beryciformes > Melamphaidae > Poromitra > Poromitra crassiceps. The sequence goes on from NC_139625.1 coordinate 3,065,242, forward strand.
TAACAACATGTTGTAGCGGTGCTTTGTAACAACATGTTGTAGCGGTGCTTTGCAACAGCATGTTGTAGCGGTGCTTTGTAACAACATGTTGTAGCGGTGCTTTGTAACAACATGTTGTAGCGGTGCTTTGTAACAACATGTTGTAGCGGTGCTTTGTAACAACATGTTGTAGCGGTGCTTTGTAACAACATGTTGTAGCGGTGCTTTGCAACAGCATGTTGTAGCGGTGCTTTGTAACAACATGTTGTAGCGGTGCTTTGTAACAACATGTTGTAGCGGTGCTTTGTAACAACATGTTGTAGCGGTGCTTTGTAACAACATGTTGTAGCGGTGCTTTGTAACAACATGTTGTAGCGGTGCTTTGTAACAACATGTTGTAGCGGTGCTTTGTAACAACATGTTGTAGCGGTGCTTTGCAACAGCATGTTGTAGCGGTGCTTTGCAACAACATGTAGCGGTGTTGTAGCGGTGCTTTGCAACAACATGTTGTAGCGGTGCTTTGCAACAACATGTTGTAGCGGTGCTTTGTAACAACATGTTGTAGCGGTGCTTTGCAACAACATGTTGTAGCGGTGCTTTGCAACAGCATGTTGTAGCGGTGCTTTGCAACAACATGTTGTAGCGGTGCTTTGTAACAACATGTTGTAGCGGTGCTTTGCAACAACATGTTGTAGCGGTGCTTTGCAACAACATGTTGTAGCGGTGCTTTGCAACAACATGTTGTAGCGGTGCTTTGTAACAACATGTTGTAGCGGTGCTTTGTAACAACATGTTGTAGCGGTGCTTTGCAACAACATGTTGTAGCGGTGCTTTGCAACAACATGTTGTAGCGGTGCTTTGCAACAACATGTTGTAGCGGTGCTTTGCAACAACATGTTGTAGCGGTGCTTTGAAACAACATGTTGTAGCGGTGCTTTGTAACAACATGTTGTAGCGGTGCTTTGCAACAACATGTTGTAGCGGTGCTTTGTAACAACATGTTGTAGCAGTGCTTTGTAACAACATGTTGTAGCGGTGCTTTGCAACAACATGTTGTAGCAGTGCTTTGTAACAACATGTTGTAGCGGTGCTTTGAAACAACATGTTGTAGCAGTGCTTTGTAACAACATGTTGTAGCGGTGCTTTGCAACAACATGTTGTAGCGGTGCTTTGTAACAACATGTTGTAGCGGTGCTTTGCAACAACATGTTGTAGCAGTGCTTTGCAACAACATGTTGTAGCAGTGCTTTGCAACAACATGTTGTAGCGGTGCTTTGTAACAGCATGTTGTAGCGGGGTCCCAGTCCGCGTGCCGCGTGCCTCGTGCGCGTCCCTCGCCATCTGTGTGGCACGGCCGCACGCCTGGCAGATGTGTTGCTGTCATTAATCCTCAGATTACCGCCCAGTGAGAAACAGAGTCTTTCCACAGCAGCCTGCAGGAAGAGCCGAGTGGGACCAGGATGTGTACGGTACAGCAGTACAGCAGTACAGCAGTACAGCAGTACAGCAGTACAGCAGTACAGCAGTACAGTAGTACAGCAGTACAGCAGTACAGCAGGACAGTAGTACAGCAGTACAGCAGTACAGCAGTACAGCAGGACAGCAGTACAGCAGTACAGCAGTACAGTAGTACAGCAGTACAGCAGTACAGCAGGACAGTAGTACAGCAGTACAGCAGTACAGCAGTACAGCAGTACAGCAGGACAGTAGTACAGTAGTACAGCAGTACAGCAGTACAGCAGGACAGCAGTACAGCAGTACAGCAGTACAGCAGGACAGTAGTACAGCAGGACAGCAGGACAGCAGGACAGCAGTACAGCATACAGCAGTACAGCAGTACAGCAGGACAGCAGTACAGCAGTACGTACAGCAGGACAGCAGTACAGCAGGACAGCAGTACAGCAGTACAGCAGTACGTACAGCAGGACAGCAGTACAGCAGGACAGCAGTACAGCAGTACAGCAGGACAGTAGTACAGTAGTACAGCAGGACAGCAGTACAGCAGTACAGCAGGACAGCAGGACAGCAGTACAGCAGGACAGTAGTACAGCAGTACAGCAGTACAGCAGTACAGCAGTACAGCAGGACAGCAGTACAGCAGTACAGCAGTACAGCAGTACAGCAGGACAGCAGGACAGTAGTACAGTAGTACAGCAGGACAGCAGTACAGCAGTACAGCAGGACAGCAGTACAGCAGGACAGCAGTACAGCAGTACAGCAGTACAGCAGTACAGCAGTACAGCAGTACAGCAGTACAGCAGTACAGCAGGACAGTAGTACAGTAGTACAGCAGGACAGCAGTACAGCAGTACAGCAGGACAGCAGTACAGCAGTACAGCAGGACAGCAGTACAGCAGTACAGCAGTACAGCAGTACAGCAGTACAGCAGTACAGCAGTACAGCAGTACAGCAGGACAGCAGTACAGCAGGACAGCAGGACAGCAGTACAGCAGTACAGCAGTACAGCAGTACAGCAGTACAGCAGTACAGCAGTACAGCAGTACAGCAGTACAGCAGGACAGTAGTACAGTAGTACAGCAGGACAGCAGTACAGCAGTACAGCAGGACAGCAGTACAGCAGTACAGCAGGACAGCAGTACAGCAGTACAGCAGTACAGCAGTACAGCAGTACAGCAGGACAGCAGTACAGCAGTACAGCAGGACAGCAGTACAGCAGTACAGCAGTACAGCAGTACAGCAGGACAGCAGTACAGCAGTACAGCAGTACAGCAGTACAGCAGTACAGCAGTACAGCAGTACAGCAGTACAGCAGTACGTACAGCAGGACAGCAGTACAGCAGTACAGCAGTACAGCAGTACAGCAGTACAGCAGGACAGCAGTACAGCAGGACAGCAGGACAGCAGTACAGCAGGACAGCAGTACAGCAGTACAGCATATGACTGGCCAGTGGATTTGACATGAAGGTTCTGTTAAACTCAACACATTCAGCAATTATCTCACCTTCAGTATATATTTTTTTGTTTATTTAGACCAGGGGTGTCAAACTCAATTTCATCCCGGGCCACATCAGAATTATGGTTGCCCTCAAAGGGCCGGTTGTAAACGTAGCACGATATAAATGTACGGTATCTAGCCTACTTGTATTACATAATTGCCTCTGATCCGATTATTGTTTTTTTTTTTAGTAATAACTTAATAATTATTAACTTGCGCAGAAACCAGAATTATAGGAAAAATAATGGCAAATTGTATTCTTTGCTAGCTCTCGCAGGTGCCAGGCTGGATTTGGCCCCCCGGGCCTTGAGTTTGACACATGTGATTTAGACAGTTGAAAAGCAGAAAGGGAAGCAAAAGTAGGCGGGGTTTCGATCCTAGGGACACTTGTGGCTTCAGTGGAGGCGGACTTTAACCACTCTTCTATCTCCAGGCACAACAAAGAAGACGTTTCCCCCCCAATATTTTATTTTTCTAACTCAGACACAGGGGAAAAAACACAATATATTATATTGCAACGTGGTGCTACCAGCCGCACAAGGTGCCTATGTGCTTGCAAGAGATGTACATGGGATCCCATAGCACCGCTACAACGTGCTGCTGCAAAGCACCGCTACAACGTGCTGCTGCAAAGCACCGCTACAACATGCTGCTGCAAAGCACCGCTACAACATGCTGCTGCAAAGCACCGCTACAACGTGCTGCTGCAAAGCACCGCTACAACGTGCTGCTGCAAAGCACCGCTACAACATGCTGCTGCAAAGCACCGCTACAACATGCTGCTGCAAAGCACCGCTACAACGTGCTGCTGCAAAGCACCGCTACAACGTGCTGCTGCAAAGCACCGCTACAACGTGCTGCTGCAAAGCACCGCTACAACGTGCTGCTGCAAAGCACCAATGTTTTCAGTCACTTCCATCCACATTCTTCAATGACGGTTTTTAACTTGACAAACATTCTAAATGGCCCCTACCTAACTTCCTGTTGCAGTGTTTCCTAATACAATAGATGACAGGAAATAAGCTAGCTTTCAAATAAGCCCCTGGGTCTTCAGCAGGTGCTTGGTCTGCATCTGAGACTCACATTGACTTGAAAGATTGAAAGAGCATTAATCTAGTATTTTGGTGGCAGAGCAGTGGGGCTAGTTTACTCCGTTCTTATTTGACATCGTATTGCCTGTTTGTTGCACAAGTCAAAAAAGAAGAAGACATAGAAGCACACGTGTATCCCTGTAAAACTGCCAGCATGGAGTGATGCAATATGGATCCAATTCAAACAAGAAGCATGTGAAGTTGCTCATACGATGTGGTGTAACTGGTGCCAGTACAGGGATGCCCAGGAGAAATGAGACATGCGATGTGGTGTAACTGGTGCCAGTACAGTGATGCCCAGGAGAAATGAGACATGCGATGTGGTGTAACTGGTGCCAGTACAGTGATGCCCAGGAGAAATGAGACATGCGATGTGGTGTAACTGGTGCCAGTACAGCGATGCCCAGGAGAAATGAGACATGCGATGTGGTGTAACTGGTGCCAGTACAGGGATGCCCAGGAGAAATGAGACATGCGATGTGGTGTAACTGGTGCCAGTACAGCGATGCCCAGGAGAAATGAGACATGCGATGTGGTGTAACTGGTGCCAGTACAGCGATGCCCAGGAGACATGAGACATGCGATGTGGTGTAACTGGTGCCAGTACAGGGATGCCCAGGAGAAATGAGACATGCGATGTGGTGTAACTGGTGCCAGTACAGCGATGCCCAGGAGAAATGAGACATGCGATGTGGTGTAACTGGTGCCAGTACAGCGATGCCCAGGAGACATGAGACATGCGATGTGGTGTAACTGGTGCCAGTACAGCGATGCCCAGGAGACATGAGACATGCGATGTGGTGTAACTGGTGCCAGTACAGCGATGCCCAGGAGACATGAGACATGCGATGTGGTGTAACTGGTGCCAGTACAGCGATGCCCAGGAGACATGAGACATGCGATGTGGTGTAACTGGTGCCAGTACAGCGATGCCCAGGAGACATGAGACATGCGATGTGGTGTAACTGGTGCCAGTACAGCGATGCCCAGGAGACATGAGACATGCGATGTGGTGTAACTGGTGCCAGTACAGCGATGCCCAGGAGACATGAGACATGCGATGTGGTGTAACTGGTGCCAGTACAGCGATGCCCAGGACAAATGAGACATGCGATGTGGTGTAACTGGTGCCAGTACAGGGATGCCCAGGAGAAATGAGACATGCGATGTGGTGTAACTGGTGCCAGTACGGGGATGCCCAGGAGACATGAGACATGCGATGTGGTGTAACTGGTGCCAGTACAGCGATGCCCAGGACAAATGAGACATGCGATGTGGTGTAACTGGTGCCAGTACAGCGATGCCCAGGACAAATGAGACGAGGGGAGAAACTATTATGAGGGACCCTGAGTGCGTGCCTGAGCACTGACTGCGTTTAAACAGCCCTAATGCACCATGGGATTGCAGCGCAGGCATTTCAAATGAATCAGTTTGGAGCATTTGTTTACCATGCCTGGGAATACTGAATAATATTAGGCTGAATTAATAGGCACAGGTTTGTATACCTGCAGGAGAAAGACTACCTAAACAAAATGTCTGTGACTAACAATGCATGTAAACCACCGGATAAAAAAGGCACTCTGTACTAATACTGTGTTGTGCATACTATACAAAATGAAACTCATTGCAACAAATGATAGGCCACATCAAAGACCTATACATAGATGGTCATTTTGCATCCTTCGACCTACTGAGGAGGAAGTTTGAGTTGCCTGGCCTAGATTGCTGCAAATCAGAAATGATGTTCGATCAAAGATTCGCACCTTTGAAGCGCTCCCAAATGAACATGCTTTTTTCGATGAGCCCTCCTCACTCCAAGCATTATTTAATCTCTAGATTTGTATGTCTGTTTGATAACTGCAACACAGCCTCTACTGAGAGGATTAGAGAAGCGTGGCAGGGGGAACTTGGTATTGATTTATCTACCATTATATGGGAAAGGAGTCTCTCTGTGGTACAACTCTGCTCAGTTAATAGCAGACACCAGCTGATCCAATTTAAAGCCTTCACGACTCCAAGCATAAAGTACACAGGATCCTCCCTTCTGTCTCAGCACTGTGTGACAGGTGTCAGGTGTCAGATGGCACACTAACTCATGCCTTCTGGTTCTGCCCTTTGCTAAAGGAATTTTTGGCCAAAATATTTGATTACTCTAAGGCAGGGATACTCAACTTGCTTTGCCCAGGGGCCACTTTCGTGAAATGATAGAAGGCCAGGGGCCAGTTAATAAACAATCAATATACATTTTTCTGTAGCGGATTGTAGGTTTTTGGCATGTCAGCCGGAGTTTAGTCTGACAATGTTGTGCACCCCAGATAGTTAGTTAGGTTAAGTACATACCTAAGTGCCTGGGTAGCGAGCAGACGGCGGTATTTGACAATTTAGCAGCTAAATCATAGATTATTGAAAGATATTCCATATTCCAGACTGAAATGCTATAACAGAAGTGGAGAATTGGCCAGAATAACATGAACATTTGGACACTTATTAAGCGGGTATCTTGCATGTTGCGTTCAGGTGCACTGTAAAAAAAAAAAAAAAATGCAATTCCATCTTACAAACACATCAGCACCTTATGTCTCTTACAAACACATCAGCACCTTATGTCTCTTACAAACACATCAGCACCTTGTGGGCTGATAGCACCATGTTGTGATGTTGAATGTCCATGATGTGTGGTTTTTCTCTCCCTCTTTAGTTTCCTGTGTCTGAGCTTGTTTGTCTTGTTCGTGTATTGTTCTATAAAAAAAAGTGAAAATAAAATATTGGCAGAAAAACAAAAATGATAGGCCATACAGTACATTGATGCTGGAGGGCATGTATTGGTTTTAGGGCTGCCCCCTCCTGATCGATTGGTCGGTCGACGACGTGCTCTTGGTCGACGAGATTCACATTGGTCGAACAATCGCTGGTGTGAATAATTTCATATGAGACATTCAATTTCATAACAAGAAAAGCGATCCGGAACGAAGTAACGTGCCGCGGAAGCAAGTTGCAAGACAGACCTTTTCTAGAAGCACACAAGAAGTGATCCAGGCTAGAGAGAGACAGGCTAACCATAGTTAGCAGAAAGGAGAGCAACCAGCAAAGCGATGGCTCAGCTATCAGTGCAAACAAAGGACACATTTCAGCACGCAGCCACCATCAGCTGTTAACGAGCAGCTAGCTACGCAGTATGCACCTTATGAGTTGAGACTACAGTCATGTAGTGATACTGCACGAGCACAGAGATACAATCCAACTCCGGTAATGTTAGACTGTGATAAGATGTTACTGGAATAAATCACAAAAGCTGTCTAGCTGTCCTTTCTGCCAACTAATTAACCACGCCACGTGTGCTAACGTTACATAACCATAACCATCGCACACACGCAACTCAAAGCTGTTTCCCATTAGCTGAATATGGCCAGGTGTTGCACGGCACGCTGATCAATCTGTCCATTCCGGTAACGTTACAACGCTGCAAATAGCTTTTATTTATAATTAGCAGCTATCAGGTATAGTGCACTCAGTAGTCAGTACACTGCACAAAATAAGAAAAAAAATACACTGCAAAAAGTAAAAACAAAAAAGTACACTGCAATTTTTTTTTCTTTTTTTTTTTTAGACCCCGTTTGGACCAATCGATTGGTTGGAGCTGTGCTCGTTTTCTGGTCGACCAGGATAATCTTTGGTCCTAATTGGTTTAACCTCCAATCATCATTAGAATACCGTTTCACTTCTGAGTATGACAAGGACAAGAAAGAAGTCAATAAGGCAAGCGTTTAACACTTTTTGATGGTCGTCTACTGTGTGTGTGTCTTAGTTCCTTCCTTGGGTTTCTCTGTCTGTCTCGTTCCTCTCTCTCTACGGGAGCACTTTGGTGGTCCTGGCTGGGGAAAGCTAGCAGATCAGCCTGCAGGAGCAACAAAGCCCTCATATCCAGGTAGCCAGCCATGCTGCACAGGAGGGCTAAAAATAGCTGCGGCTGGGCACAGTCAAGGAGAGAAGGAAGCCAGACTGCATTGACTGGCTGAGTGGCTTTTATGGTCAGAAATGATGACGCCGCAGTCGATAGCATGGCCTGCATCCATGGCCTGCATCCATGGCCTGCATCCATGGCCTGATCCATGGCCTGCATCCATGGCCTGCATCCATGGCCTGCATCCATGGCCTGATCCATGGCCTGCATCCATGGCCTGCATCCATGGCCTGCATCCATGGCCTGATCCATGGCCTGCATCCATGGCCTGCATCCATGGCCTGCATCCATGGCCTGATCCATGGCCTGCATCCATGGCCTGATCCAAGGCCTGATCCATGGCCTGCATCCATGGCCTGCATCCATGGCCTGATCCATGGCCTGCATCCATGGCCTGCATCCATGGCCTGATCCATGGCCTGCATCCATGGCCTGATCCATGGCCTGCATCCATGGCCTGCATCCATGGCCGAGGTGTTGCGAGGTTCACGCCTATTCCCTCCTCTTTCTTTCCAGTGATCATCACTGGCACAGCCAGACACACATACAGTACAGCCAGACACATGCACAGTACAGCCAGACACACATACAGTACAGTACAGCCAGACACACATACAGTACAGTACAGCCAGACACACATACAGTACAGCCAGACACATGCACAGTACAGCCAGACACACATAGAGTACAGTACAGCCAGACACACATACAGTACAGTACAGCCAGACACACATACAGTACAGCCAGACACATGCACAGTACAGCCAGACACACATACAGTACAGTACAGCCAGACACACATACAGTACAGTACAGCCAGACACACATACAGTACAGCCAGACACATGCACAGTACAGCCAGACACACATAGAGTACAGTACAGCCAGACACACATACAGTACAGTACAGCCAGACACACATACAGTACAGTACAGCCAGACACACATACAGTACAGCCAGACACACATACAGTACAGCCAGACACACATACAGTACAGCCAGACACATGCACAGGACGCATGCACACACATTTTTTTTTTATTTTACCTTTATTTATACAGGGAGAGTCCCTTGAGAGCAAGCTCTCATTTACAAGGGAGCCCTGGTGTACAAAGAACATATACAGCAGTTACAAAATTACAGGTTAACACAGCAGACAATAACAAGCATCAAGAGCATAATTAAATAATTTCAAATAAAACATGAACACACCTTGCGAGGAATGCTTTCTAAAAGTGCTTTAAAAGAAGCAAGCGGGATCAAATTATCAATTTTTAAGTTTTCCTGGAGCACATTCCATCTGTTGGGGGCGAACCAAGAAAAAGCGGTCTTTCCTTGTTCGGTTCGCACCCGTGGGACAGACAGTCTGATATAGGACCGCGATCGTGTTTGATAACCTCCACTGTTACAAGAAAGGAGTGCGGATAAGTAAGGTGGAAGTTTCCCAATTAATGCTTTATAAATAAATATCAGACAGTGCTGATCTCTACGCTCCGACAGGGAGGACCAACCCACATTTTCGTACAGAATACAATGATGTGTACTGAAAGCATCACCTGTAACAAAACGTAGAGCGCTATGATATACAGCATCAAGAGGCTTTAAGACGGATGGAGAGGCATACATGTAAATCACATCACCATAATCAAAAACTGACATTATCAAAGATTGGACAACAGTTTTTCTGGCCAATAGTGAAAAACAAGACTTGTTTCTATACAAAAAGCCGATTTTTCTCCTCAAATTCTTTGTGAGATGTTCTACATGTACATGAAAAGAAAGTTTGGTGTCCAACCAAATACCAAGATACTTATAAGAATGGACTAATTGAATTTGGTCGCCTTGAAGCGTACGGATACACAAATTATCATTTCTGTTTAAAGATCTTGAGAACAACATCCACTTTGTCTTAGTGGAGTTCAAAACTAATTTAAGATCGAACAGGGACCGTTGCAACGAATCAAAAGCGGCCTGCAAAGATAAGACGGCCTGTGCCGGGGTGGGTCCAAAACAATATAAGATTGTGTCGTCCGCGTAATAATGGACATTGCAGAGATCAGAAGGAAGAAAAATGTTATTTATATAAAGAGTGAACAGGATAGGCCCGGAAATGGAACCTTGGGGCACGCCCTTCCCGACGTCCAATGAAATGGATTTGATATTTTCCGCCATTACAGACTGTTTCCTTCCAGTCAGATAGTTAGTAAACCATCTGACTGAGGGGTCGTCTAATCCGATGGCGGACAACTGAGCAATCAGGATGTTGTGATCTACTGTATCGAAGGCCTTGGAGAGGTCTACAAAGAGAGCCGCACAGTGCTGGCGGCTATCCAGGCCATTCAGAATGTTATTCAAAACAAGGGATGTGGCAGTGACCGTGCTATGGCCGGGTCTAAAACCAGATTGATGAGGCTGAAGAATGTTGTAAGTATCTAGAAATGCACGGAGCTGTACATTCGCCAAGGTTTCAAGCACCTTGGCAAGGCAGCACAATTTAGAAATGGGACGGTAATTATTTAGATCGCTCAAGTCACCACCTTTAAAGAGGGGTGTAACTTGAGCGGTTTTCCATATGGCCGGGATCTCGCCCGTGACAAATGTTAAATTAAATATATGGGCAATTGAGGGGGCGACCAGGTCAGCGCCAAGGCGTAAAAGGAACGGTGGAATGTCGTCCTCACCCTTGGATTTCCTGGTATTCAATTTGGAGAGAGCCTCATAAACTTCATGACTACTTACTGGTCTGAAGGAAAAACGGTCGTCTGAGGAGGCGGGAATCGCCATCGGAGGCGGGCGGTCGGCTACGAAGGCAGAAGTTGCCAACAGAGGCGGGCGGTCGCTGATGGAGGCGGGGGTCACCGGCGGAGGCGGAGAGTCGGAAACGGAGGCGAGGGTCGCCAACGGAGGCAGGCAATCGCCAGCAGGGGTCGCTAACGAGGGCGGACGGTCGCCAATGGAGGCGGGGGTTGCCAACGGAGGCGGTCGCTCGTTTACAGGGGCGGGGGTCGCCAGCGAGGGCGATCGGTCGCCAACTGGGGTGGGGATCGCCAGCGGGGGCGGGCGATATCCAGCAGGGGTCGCTAACGAGGGCGGACGGTCGCCAATGGAGGCGGGGGTTGCCAATGGAGGCGGTCGCTCGTTTACAGTGGTGGGGGTCGCCAGCGAGGGCGGACGGTCGCTAATGGAGGCGGGGGTTGCCAATGGAGGTGGTCGCTCGTTTACAGTGGTGGGGGTCGCCAGCGAGGGCGGTCGGTCGCCAACTGGGGCGGGGATCGCCAGCGGAGGCGGGCGATCACCAATGGGGGCGGGGGTCGAGGGGGCCGTGTTATCAGTGAGCCTCTCAAACAAATAGCTCGCGGATACAAAGTGCTGGTTAAAAGTATTGCACATATTAAGTTTGTCTGAGATTATTTTACCATCAACGTTTATCTGGGGGGGGAGAGTAGAGTTAGGTGTGGCTTTGAGAGTTTGAACTGTTTTCCAGAAGTTGGAAGTGTTACAGCTAGCAGCTAGATAATAATCCGCTTTGGCTTTTCTGATTATACAAATGGATTTATTTCTCATTTTCCTAAAGTGAAGCCAATCTGCAGGATCACCAGTTGAGTTAGCATTTGCCCAAGCGGAGTCTTTAAGTCGCAATGCTGATTTTATGACCCCTGAGAACCAAGGACTGGAGCGATTTTTTACTCTCAGTTTTTTGTAGGGGGCGTGCTTATCTGCGAACAGATTGAAGACACAAGAGAAATAATCTAATGCTAACTCAGGGTCAGGAATCAGACACGATCTCTCCAGGTCAGAATAAAATAAATCACGTAAAAAGGCTTGATCTGAAAAAAAAATTTAAAATTACGTTTTCTTATAAACTTACCACTAGATTTAAAACTTTTGGTCAATCTGACACAAGCTATGGGGCAATGATCACTGATTCCCTGCGCAAAAACCCCTCTCAGAGGGTACTTAACTGGTCTATTTGTCAGGATGATGTCTATGAGAGTGGATTTAGATGGATTTTTTTTACATTCGGTCTAGTGGGATGTTGGATGAGCTGGGATAGATCTAATTCAAGGCACAGATGTTTCAGACTGGCAGATGTTTCAGATAACCAATCGGAATTTAGGTCACCCAACACTAACAGTTCACCAGCGGTGAAGTTGGAAAATATTTTTCCGAGATCTTCAAAAGCTGATTTCGGTGCGGAGGGTGGGCGGTATACACCAGCTACTGAAAGGTGAATATCGCCCCCGACACAGACATCTAAAATAATACACTCAAAACATTTTGGGACAGAGGAGGCAGTTAGAACAGAAGCTGTTAAATGATCTTTTACAAAAATCACTACTCCTCCCCCTTTAGCCTTCCTGTCAATTCTAAAAAGGTTAAACCCATTTATGGAAATATCCGAATCCGGGGTTCTACTAGAGAGCCATGATTCTGAGATGACAAGGATATCAGGCAAAGTATCATTAATTAATACATTGATAAAATCCATTTTAGGCAGCAAGCTCCTAACATTGAGATGCAGGAATTTCAGCCCCGAAGTAGCATGAAACTCCTGAATGGACCATAAAGTGGGACTATTTGAGAGGACAGAAGGGGCAGGAGAGATGGGTATAATTTTCAGATTGCCCTTCGTGACTCCCCTTGGTCTTGAAGAGCGGCGAGACAGTCTTACCATACACGGGAATAGAACAGCAATATTAAATGATTCACACATAGCAATATTATACGAATCACACATAGCAATACTATATGAATCGCACATAGCATTCCAATCAGAACAGTCATTATTAATACAGCCATTTGTAATAGCAAAACAGCCATCAGCATTAGAAGATACATAGCTAGATAATGGGTCTAGATATGACTGTTCTGGGTTTAACAGTAACCCAAGCCGGAGCTGAGAGAGTGCGAGAGACTGATTGGTTAGGAGGCTTGGATGTGAGTCCCGTCATTTGGTGTCTGGCTCCCATCTAGAGGAGACCAGTGTAGATTTGATGTTGGCAGACAGCATTTTAGCACCTTTTCTATTTAAGTGGAGTCCATCCTTGATGAAAAGATCCTGCCTGTTACAGAACAGTAGAAAGTTATCAATGTACGGGATATTCCAATAAGCACAGATCCCTTTAAGCCATAAATGAAGCTGGCGAAGACGACTGAACTTCATGTCTCCTGAGTATAAACACGGCAGTGGGCCCGAGATGATATAGTCTTTACCAGTCCAAGTGAGACATTCGATCAGGTCAGTGTACGCGTTTTTAAGTAGTTCAGATTTGCCATCTGCAACGTTATTTGTGCCAGCATGGATAACCAGCGTGCTAACCCGAGATAACTCAGGTATGATCCGCGGGAGCATATCGCTCATGTCTGCCACCTTGGCACCTGGGTGGAATCTGGTTTCACAGTCTGCCACGGAGACATGACGTAGAATAGAGTCTCCAATAATAAGAGTTTCACATACCGGGAAGTCTGATGAGGAAGAATTAGCAACGGGGGAGATGATGGGGGGGCGGGTGGGAACGACATCAGCAAGTGCGGCTCCGCTCCTCCGTTCTCCTGCTGTGTCGACCGGCCTCGGGATTGGTGAGACATCACCGTGGCCCCCGGGGTGGAGGTGGGGAGCAGGTCCGGGTTCGTTCTCGGGAGACGAGACAGCATCCGCGGCAGCCGGAGCGGGATCATTCCCGGGAGATGAAACAGGAGCGTCGATGGTGGACCCTCTCTCCGGGCAGGTGGGCGACTGCAGCTCTAGGACGATGGGTGTACTCCGTCTGTGGTGGTTCTTTACTGCAGACTCCAACAGCTTGCGGCGCGTGGATCTGATGTTCGGGTGGCCGCCTTTCTCGTCCGAGGGGTGGGCTGGGGGGGTGGGATCCAGTGCAGAGTATCGGTTTGTTAAATCCAGGTCAGGCTGTGATCTGACCAGTGGGTCTGGCTCAACAAGACGTGAAGCATCCTCGACCAAAGAGTCTAAAAGCCGCTCATCGTCTTGTATTTGGTATAATAAGGAAATCCGCTTTTCCAATTCAATGATTTTCCGACTCATCTGATGGCAGCCAGAGCAATCTGACAATAGCGGAATCGGCGCCATCGGATAACAAAAATAAAGTTAAGAGAGATAAGCACTTGGATGTACTATGGTGCGGCTAGCAGCCGTGGGTAGAGGCTAGCAAGCTGGTAGCTAGCCACTGGACTGATAGACTAATACCTAGACCCAGGGTTACAGACAAACCCAGCTAGGATTAGCAATGAAGTAAAGCACACGCATTCACTGTTAAGCGTCTTTTCTGGGGCACCAGCACTCCGGCGAGTGTGCCTTCTCTGATATGCGTCTTTAGTTTGAGCAGGCTAGCTAGACGGCTAGCTTCTCTGATATGCGTCTTTAGTTTGAGCAGGCTAGCTAGACGGCTAGCCTAGCCTCAGCAGGAGTGATGTTTGCGAGGGTAGCGGTGTGGCTCTTGGCTATGGCTCATCCAGGCCACAGATATATATGCACACGCAAGCAGGCATATTTTCAAATAGCGCTGCACTAGTCGAGCTCCACCTATATATCGGTACACCGATGGTGGCCGATAACCGATATATCGGTATCGGCCGATATGTTGGCCGTCTGGCCGATATTGCAGATATTTTTTTATTTGGTATTTTTTAAGTTATCGACAGCATGTTGTGTGTATTTGACCTTTTTTCTTAACTCAAGTTATATTTTATATTTGGTCTATTTGTGTTTTTTGTATTTCTAGTTATTTACAATTATTAAATCCCCAGTGAAGTTTACCGTTTCATTGCATTGATGTCATTTTGGACAATAAAGTTGATTGATAAGCTGTAAAATATCCTGCCTACATTACATATCACAAGTCAGGTCAAGTCATATCTTTGTCAAACGTTTGATATTTGAGGGATCATTGCAAAAGCTTTAGGAGAACTGGAATAGGGATAGCGTTGTGGGGAGATGATCACCTGCCAGCTTCCCGATGCCATTCCACTGATCTGCCTGCTCCTGCTCTGCCTGCTCCTGCTCTGCCATTCACGACATTCCGGTCGAAAGCCCCTGCATGCTGAGAAAGAAAACGCTATCCCTGACTCCCAATGTAATAGCTAGCTCCTAACCCTGACTCCCAATGTAATAGCTAGCTCCTAAAGGTGCTCTTATACTCGAGCAAAGCTCCGTGGGGGTGGGGCCCCACGAGTCTCCGTGAGTCACCGTGGAGACCTCGCGCTGGGGGTGATGCCATTATACTCAGAAAGTGATCAGCATGTATTGTACAATGGTGAGAACAGCCCGTGAAAAGTCGCAATGAAACGCTGTGCAGTACTGAGTGCGCTTTCACTCTCAAACGACCGCACATCAGCACATGAAGGACTCACCAAACTTGTTTTTACTGAAAGCCGTTTTTATTTCTCAGCCCTGATAGCCTACTCTGTGCTGCTTTTAATCTCTCTCAATAATGCTCTCAACACAACACATTTACTTGGTGAAATGACTAAAAACGAACAGTTGTAAATCAAAGTTTATAGCCTACCACATGGGTCAAGAAATGTGGTGAAAACACAGCTCAGTGTTCAGGGCTCAGTGGCTCAAAAGCGGCCATGTTTGGAGAGAAGCTTGCGCTGTTCGAAAAATAATCAGGCACAACGCGAGCGCCCGACGGAGCTAGCGAATAACCACGCCCAACAAATTTACGTAATTTGACGCGCCCGCCCCTCGCTCCACCCCCGCGCCCTTCACGGCAGGGTGAGCATAATTCAGCCTTTACGCTGACTCCCAATGTGATAGCTAGCTCCTAACCCTGACTCCCAATGTAATAGCTAGCGCGTAACCCTGACTCCCAATGTAATAGCTAGCTCCTAACCCTGACTCCCAATGTAATAGCTAGCGCCTAACCCTGACTCCCAATGTAATAGCTAGCTCCTAACCCTGACTCCCAATGTAATAGCTAGCTCGTAAGCTAGTTTGTCTCACAGCCACCATGTAGAAAGCTATGGAGTTTGCTTTGTTCCTCTGAGAAGCCATGGACAGGCTGAGCATTCCGGAGGAAGAGCTGCACCATGTCTATGTGTTGTGAGCAGCAATGTCTCTAAGTTCCGTCTTGTATGGCGAGGCACGGGTCTGCGTTAACTCCATTTAGACCATGCAGGCGTGTGGAGGACAACAACTCCCGCTGGTTCTGTTGTTCTGTTAGCCAGCGTTGTCTCTGGCTCGACATGTCTCCGGTTTCCTCTGCCCCGTTCTACGTGACGTTCCTGTCTCCCCGCAGCTCTGCCTGTGTATCTTCTGTGTCAGCGGTGTGAGAGGCCACAAACATCTGTGGTGTCACTATTAACATGAACAAACGCAGGGGCTCCATAGAGAGCCGCAGGGATGACGTATTTTTGCAGAATGCGGAAGTCCCGAACTTCCTGGTTCTACACTGTTTCTG
>NC_139625.1:3086649-3094149 GCF_964638095.1 Poromitra crassiceps
TTGACATCACTGTCATTCAGCATCTCGGCATCGGGATGATTAGCGTTATTGTTAATGTCGTTATCGATATCAGATTATTCATCATCAAAAAGGTAAACACCACTGACACTAGGGTTACTCTGTTCGTGGTTACGTTAACGTTACCGCTAGAAGTACCTTCTTCGACTTGTCCTGTTTGTTTGTTTTTCTGAGCGGGTTTCCCTTCTGACGATGTAGTGTTACTTTTCCTTTTTAGCCAGCGATCCATGTTTGGAAGCAGCTGTCGATCCACAGAGAAATCAGCAGAGGTTACGTTGTTGTTGTCGTCGTGAGAGGACACAGTGAGCGTGCTATTGATGACAAGGAAGTGAAATTTGGTCCGCGGCTCGTGTAACCGTCTAAAGGCTCATTTATACTCCATTTTCAAACAGTGTTATCGTCACTGCCCACATACTTTCATGCGTCTTTCACGTTGGTATCATGTTAAGCAATACATCCACCAGTGGGCAATAGAGAGTGTATAAGTGTGTGTGTGGTTCTGCTGCGTTTCATGCGTATCCGTAAGCTTTCAGATGACGGACAGAAATACGCATGAAATGAACGCAGAGTACGGACAGAAGGCTCTGTCCGTCTCCGTCTTTAACGTAGAGTATAATTACATTACATTACGTCATTTGGCAGACGCTTATATCCAAAGCGACTTACAATAACACATTTTTGTCAACAATAGAGAAATCAACTATGCAACACAATCTATGACAGCTACAACTTCTGAAGGAATAGTGGTAAAGTTTTTATTTTTGTTTGTTTTTTGTTTGAGAGAGAGAGAGAGAGAGAGAGAGAGAGAGAGAGAGAGAGAGAGAGAAAGATGTTGGTGTGGGCCTTAACGCGTCTGGTCAGTCGTTTGAATGCAAAGCAACGTTCCACACCAACATAAATCAGTTCTTGCAAACCAATGCAGGATTATTCCCCCTTTATAAATTCAAAATATGCGGGAATTCAATAAAATATGCGCGAATCCCGCAATCCCTGATCTATCTATCCATCCATCCATCCATCCATCCATCCATCCAGGGGCGTAGATATAGACAGTGCAGTTGCACTGGGCTCCTTTGGGTAGAGGGGCCCATGGAGAGAGCAGACTCTCCAGCAGCGTACTGGGCAGATGACTCAAATTGCCACCCCAGATTATGCCTGTGTTCAAATAAGAACACACATTAGATCTACAGTGGTGCCATTTGCTACAGCATGCCCTCGAAAGACAAAGCCATCCCAAATCTTGTCTTGATGACAGGGTTTGAGAGGCGGACCATATAGCGTGTCGATGATTTGATTTGACAATTCTGGGGACTGGCTTTGGCAGTGGGTGGGATCCGCCGAGTACCAGGCAGCCAGTGGCTTCTGTGTGGAACGGAGCGGACAACCCGATGCGTGAGTGCTGCCCGCCCGCCTGGAATCTCCGAGGGGCGACCCCTGACAACCAGGCTCTCTGAGGCACGCGCTTTTGCGCTATTACGCTATTACGCTATTGCGGTAAATACAATATTCCTGGAATGCGAGTTTAACGAGCCACTTACATTTCTTTGCATTCTTAGACATTACCGTTTGCTTTATTTTGTATGTTACATACAATTGGCCAAGTTAGTAGATAGGTTATGGGCTAGAAATTCTGCCAGATTACAGGCACTAGGCGCCATTTTCTCCTTCATTTGGAAGAGAAAATTATCCTGAAATGAAGATTTCAGACGCCTGGTTTAGCCCTATATATATTTCACTATTTGTTTATTACTTACTGCACATTTTAGTTCTGCAAATATTTTTTTTCCCGATAAATGAAGTTGTGAAATGTACATCACATACACTGTCTATTATATAAAGTATATATACACAGAAACACAAATACCGGTGCTGTAGCTATACACACTCAGCTATAAAGTAGGCTAATCAACTGTCACAATGGAGAATAGTGGCCAAAGAGACAAGGATGAAGTCCTATCAACTTTATTGGTGTACAGAAGATTGCAGACAGCAAACATAATATGAAAACATCAAAGATAATGGAACATTTATTATACAGGTTTGCTATAAAAGCACCTTTTCTCCATCTCAAATATCATAATCGTGGGTCCACTTGTTTTCTATCTTGACAACTATGTCTGCCTTGTTATAGTGACAGACAAGTTGGAGATACCAGTGTGTGTTCTAGTAAAACTGTACAAGAGAAATTGTCACTTATAAAAAGAAGACATAGCTGCTGTGGACAGACTGTAAGTAGCTTTGATTTTCATTACACATTTGCTTAGAACAACCATCAATATGTTTAGCAGCTTGGCTGAATAAAAAAGGGCATTATTGCTCACAGGAGCCAGTCCTTTGCAGTGGGGGGTAAACAGCAGATGTAGTCGTGACAAGGAAATGATTCAGAGGGCTTGGACATCGTCAGCTCTGCTATCCTCTCTGGATGCCTTGCACCTTGTAAATCAGACAATTGGAAATGTGTTTAGTATTCATTTGAATCATCTATTTTGTAACTGCTATATATCAAGGCAGGGTTCCTCCACATTGTCATTTAAAAAATTTGATACGTTTTCCAAACCATGATTTGTTTGGAAGGTGTTACAGCTATTTTCTAATGTAACGTTGCTCAGTGAGACAGAATAGAAAAACAAACGGCTAACATTAGCGAAGCTAGCTTTTCTCCATGGTGTATTCAGCCTTACCGTTTTTGAAGTTTTTACATTACTAATACTGCACCGTTCTGCGTCATAGTGACAGCAACTGGATGTAATTACAACAGAAAATGCATGCGAAATGTGTAATGGCAAGTAACGTTATGGCATGCATGTCAACTTGTCACCAGAATGTCTGTGTATAAGTTACAGTATACACAACAGGCCACGCTAGCAGTGTAAAGTCATTTGAATAGCCGTGAAAAGCAACAGTTAGCCAACTAGTGATTACAACATTCTCAGAACAAATTCACAATATCGATAACAACTTTTACATTTCGCTATCATGCCTAACGTTACTGAAGGGGGACATGTAAAAGCTATAACGTTAGTTACTTACACATGAGGAGAACTAACACTAACTAAATACAGCGTTGGGCAAGCTACTTGGAAAATGTAGTAAGCTAAGCTACCAGCTACTCTACATTAAAATATAGCTTCACTACTTTGAAGCTATCCCCAGCTAAATGTAGCAAGCTAAGCTACATGCCAAAATAAAAGTAGCTTGCTAGTCCTACATCAAAGCTACTTTTTTTTTTTTTTTAACAAATCAATTTTTATCTCAGTGATCAAGAAAAGGGAATTCCAGCACATCTGGAATACGCCTGGAAGGTTGATTTTCATGGGGACAAAATAATTAATGTAGACAGTAAAATTGGGAGAGAATAATCATATGCATATAGGAAAACACTTTTTGAACGGAACCTATTTCTAGATTTAAATACTTGGACTGTCTGTTACTGGGTGTCGGAGCGCTATCCATGGTTCTGATAGCTTGCCCTATGACCTCCCCCATACAATAGCCTAAGTAACTCATTCAACTAAAATCCAACACATGGTAAAAAAAAAAATACATAACCTATGCCAGAGCAAGTAAGAGAGTGGCACCAGGGGAGGTCCAAAATGCGATGTGACTCAGTAGCCAATGAATATCCAGGAAGGGGGCTCGCGCTACGTTTGAATGCATAAATTAAACTGATAATATACAATTTGATTCTTTAAACGACAATTTCAAAGTACATCACAAACTGATTATTTTGCTGCAACTTGACAGCACTGCTTAATCCAGAACCTTAGTTCTTGGAACTTTTGTGTGTGTGTTGTGTGTGTGTGTGTGTGTGTGTGTGTGTGTGTGTGTGTGTGTGTGTGTGTGTGTGTGTGTGTGTGTGTGTGTGTGTGTGTACTTTGTAACTAGCATATAGCCTACTAGGGGCCCTGTCAAAATTGCTTGCACTGGGGCCCATCATGACTACCCTATGCCACTCTATCTACAGTATCTATCTATCTATAGATCTATCTATCCATCCATCCATCCATCCATCTGTCCGTCTACAGCAGAGGTGTTCAAAGTGGGAGGTGGGCCTCCCCAGGGAGCCTCCAAGCAGTTTCAGCGGAGGCTCAGTGAATGAAACTTTGAAAGTGAAAAAATATTACATGAATTATTTGTTATCAAAAGGAGATCACATAGAATAGCCTAAATGTCTGTGATTTGGTTCAAGAGATAGTTCAGAGATACAGTAGTTTTGTGGCATTCTACTAGAGTCACAAACTAATAAATGCCATCAGACAGACATTGTTTTATGTATTTGATGTAGTCTGAAGTCAAACAGCAATATGAGGCTATCTTGGCTCAACTGTTGAGTGTCTATGGGATGAAATATCATAATCATGATCCCATAGGCATCGAGGAATTGAGCAAGGGGGGCTCTTCATTCCAAGCTTTGTCTGGAGGGAGGCGCACAAGTTGGGTTTCCATCCAAAGGTATCGCAAATTGTAATCAAATTTTCAGAAAGTCGGCAAAAGAAAATGCGAAATAATGCGCGTTTCCATCCGTGCTATTATGCGAATTATAGAGCTGTCAATCACCTGGTGTTTGAGGCTGTCTGAGCTGCTGATCAGCTGCTAGACCCGATATACAGCTCTGTTAAACACATCTAACGTTATTCATTTAAAGTTTCTTGATGATCTACAAGTAGACAAACGTACCATAAAATGCAATTTCTGGATTACCAGGTGCGACTCGGCAAGCATAACATTGGAATCCACGGAGCAGATAGTAAGTGAATACAGTTTCATTCAATTCTAATAGTGAGTCGCCTTAAAGTTAATATCCCAGTCTTCTTCTGTTTACCACGGTGGGTATTGTGCTGCGTATTTACCATGATTTACCGTGTGTAGCCCTATTGTGTGGAGGCTACACACGGCATGTCATGTTTTGAGTGATCAAGGAAACTGTGTGGTTTTTGAGACAACAGAATATCACTTAATCTATTTCCACTGCAGTTATCGCATTTTCCTTTTATTGATACACCCGACTTTTCAACCTGCCTCAGGCGTGAAAATTTGTTTGTGATATTTGGAGGTTTTTGCCAATTTTGCAGCATCTCCACTAGGGATGCATCGATCGATCGGCACGTGACCGGAAATGGCCGATTTTCACGTGATCGGCCCCGACCGGTGACCGGCTCCGGTCAGTCCACATAGCCGATTCTGTGCGCCGGTTGGCTTTCCCCTTTTTTTGTTTGGTCAATTACCTGCAGCTGCACGATGCACGCGTTCACGTGACGTGCACGCACCCCAAGCAGCCAAAAGGAAACACGCCTGCATGTCCTCCTCATTGTGGAAATTTTACAGTTTGTCACACATGCAAGTTGAAAATAAGCCGCGGAGGGGCAGGGTACGTTGCCGAGTCCCGCTCGGCTGGAATCCACTCCAGTCTGAGCGGCTCGCTTCACCTCACCGGCCCCTCTCTCTCCCCGGCCACAGCGCAACACAGCCGGCTTGGCGAAGTGAAGGTAGGCTACTATCGAACCCTGTGTTACATTTCCCCGACCAGCTGCAGTCCACATCACTGCGGCCTGCTGCAGATCAACTGCTGCTGCTATCTGTCAGTCAGTCAGGTTGTAACGTGGATACAGGAGAGGAGGACTATTTGTTTCGTATTGCGAAAAGAACGACGAACATAATAATAAAACGCATCGGACCATGGTGCAAGCTTTACTGTGCGTGATGATTTTTTTTTCGGATGGCGGATTAAAAGAAACGGACTCTGTGTGTAAACTCAACTCAAACTCATTTCCTCATCTACAGCCAAATCCACAACTGTAGAGTGGGCATGGCTTCGAAGGTCTCTGGGGTCCAGACCTATAGGCTATAAACTCCTCGTCCAGGGATAACATTTTGATGTTTATTTATTTTTATTCTATTTGTTTATTTGGCAGGGACATATACAAAAAAAACATTAAACCCCATAGGGGGGGAAGAGATGCTTTGTAACAGATTTAGCCATAGGCTACTTTCCATCTGGAGCCCCTCATGCAAATGATAAGAAATGTGACATGAATCTCAATTTTCTATTAAAGCGAAGTAAAAAAAAAAAAAAATCAAAAAATAACCCGTCAATTATTGTTCTTAGAAAGAAAATCGGAATCGGCCAAAATCGGTGTCGGCAAGTCAGACTATTCAAAAATCGGAAATCGGAATCGGCCAAGAAAATGGCAATCGGTGCATCTCTAATAGAAACAGGTGGATGGAAACCCGACTACTGTCGTAGACTTTGCAAACCCCTGGTCTACAGTATGTCTCTATCTCCTCTGTGAAACCCCTGGTCTACAGTATGTCTCTATCTCCTCTGTGAAACCCCTGGTCTACAGTATGTCTCTATCTCCTCTGTGAAACCCCTGGTCTACAGTATGTCTCTATCTCCTCTGTGAAACCCCTGGTCTACAGTATGTCTCTATCTCCTCTGTGAAACCCCTGGTCTACAGTATGTCTCTATCTCCTCTGTGAAACCCCTGGTCTACAGTATGTCTCTATCTCCTCTGTGAAACCCCTGGTCTACAGTATGTCTCTATCTCCTCTGTGAAACCCCTGGTCTACAGTATGTCTCTATCTCCTCTGTGAAACCCCTGGTCTACAGTATGTCTCTATCTCCTCTGTGAAACCCCTGGTCTACAGTATGTCTCTATCTCCTCTGTGAAACTGCAGGGCAAAAACACAGTCTGGTGGGAGGGAGGTTGATTCCTTTGACATGAACAGAGCTGCTGTATTTGTGCATCAGTCCATTCATTTCTGGTGAGCAGACAGCAAGAAGTTTCATTGTGTACAGAGAGAGGAGCTCTTCTGTGAAGGACAAGGTGCGAAAGCAGAGTGAAAAGCAGGCAAAGAGCAGACTGAGGCCATGGAGTCTTTTGTTAGTGACTAAGAGAACAGAGGTAGTGGTGTGCTTCACCACTGTCACTGTGTCACTGTGTCACAGGCGTGTGAGAGTGTGAGGGGAGGGAGGGCGGGACTGTTGTGAATCATGGTCATGGAAAATGGCGACTGGCAAAGACGTGGACATTACAAATAGGGCTGGCACGGATCACGGATAATCCGTGACCCGTACGGATCAGCCCCCACGGTTCGGCACACGGTTCGGAACGTCGTGGTCCGCGGTCCCTTTCGTTTCATTTAACGTTTAACGTTAGTGTATGAGAACGCCCAGCGCAGCCAGACACAGACAGGAATAATCATGGCAAGCACAAGTGAGCTTCCTCAACCCTTGTCGCCGCTGTAAAGTATCTCTGAAGGCTGTGGCTAGTGGCTCCTTAAAGACAGCGTGACAACAAACTTATTTCAACACCTCTGAAAAAGCACAGGAATGCGATCAGCGTGTTGCGCGCTGCACAATATAACGAGAGCCACAACACACACACGCGCACACGTTTCACAAACACATTATCACCGGACGGTGAAATGTTGCCTTAGGACACATAACAACAAAACAATACGTGGGGCCACTGAGTAGCT
>NC_139625.1:3099149-3116649 GCF_964638095.1 Poromitra crassiceps
CAAGACCAGCAAGAAGCTGCAACCAGCAGCGCACGCAGGGGCCAGCGCTGCTGGTTGTAGCTAAAAAATATTATTCTGCCAAACAGAATTCCCTGGCCTTCACTGTTTTATTGAAGGAAATTATTTTTGAGGTGTGACTACATTAGAAAAGATTAGCTTCAGAGTCAGTGATGTGCTTGAAATGTTTAATTTCACAAAAGGCCAATTATCTCAGCTTCTAGAAAAAAATTGCTCTTTTTGGATGAATCAAGCTATCTTCTCCGGCTCATAACTAAAGAACGGAAAATGGGATCAATAAACTTTTTTTTGCAGATGATAGAATAGAGTCTCATCGTTCTTTGTGCGTGTTCAGTGTTTACATAGTAATATCACACAATATTCTGTGGGCCTCGAGAAATCACTGAAAACGCTCTGAAACTCTGGCACTGGGAGCATCCGTTCTCCAAAAGTGGCTGGCACTCAATGAGTTAACATGGTCTCCACTATATGTCACTTTAAAAGGTCTTTACTTTGACCTTATCATTTATCATTTGAACATTGTCTACTGTCTGCTTCATTTTTGCTTTTGTGTTTGCTATTCCTGTGATTGCTAATGCACAAAGACAAACTGCTTATCTAAGAGGTTTACTCACTAAGGCCGTGTGTCCATCTAGCGTCTTTTTCCGACCGCTGGAAGTACGCTGGGAAGCGCTGATCTCAGCGCACAATATACAAGGAAGCAGTCTGAAACTAACGTTAGTTCAGTGCGGTAGTAGCTTGATAGCTGACAGCTAACATTAGCAAACGACACACATACAGTGATTTAGCTCAACACTCACCAGAAATATGAAGGCCCCTATCGTTGCACGGCGCTATCGTTTGCGCTGCCTTTGTGCTGCGTTGCGTTTGCGCGCCTCTTATTGCTATCTTCCCAGATATCTGCCTCCACCGTCCAGTTTTGCGCTGTGATGACACAGGTGTAGGCGTGGCCCAGGCGTGTCGGTGGGCCTCTAGCCTATCATGTGTCTCGCGCAAGTGTCATTTAGCGCTGTGGGGAAGATACCGTCGGTATGTGCCGAGCGCAAAGAGAGGTTTGGGAGTTGCCCCGTTCCAAAATATGCGTTCCAGTGCAAAGTGTTAGAAAAAATCGCCTTGGGTGGTCTCAATTTTAACGCCAGCAAATAGCTGGTCTTAGCGCAAACAACCCACTACGCCAGGCGTATGCCTGAGTGCAGACAGTATTCTCCGGCGCAGTGCAGGAAATCCTGGCTTGGATAGGCCCATTACGCACGGACACACAATTCCCTCCTCAGAATGCCACGTTGATTTTCAACTAACCTACACTGCAGAAAAACACACACCTTGAATTAACAATGAGAATTCGTTTGTCATGGTTTTGTGCGAAAAAGTGATTTGGGTTTTGAATTGGATTACCAGGGGAACGAGCGACTGGGTTGTAGTCTGTGTGTAGCGCGGGGAGGGGTGCTTTGTGGTCTGCCTGGATAAGTTGTGAGCTGGGCCGGGTAGGCAGGCCGGGGGGGGGTCGGTGCACATAGAGGCAGTACGGAGGCTGCGCTGTGCGTGGTCCCGTGGATCAAAATCACTTTCTGACACAACACCGGCCAGTATAGCTATAAGTAACCAATGATAGTATAACCTCTCTCCCTGCACCATGCAACAATAGCTTAACCCGAGCGGACAATTCTGGTATAGGCTATTGAAATAAAATCTCACACATCCCTACCCTATTAAATAAACAAATATTTTTAAATGTGTATGTTATAGCCTATATGAGCGAAACGACTAATTAATATGGGCATAAATACGGCTATCAGGGTTTGCGCTGAGATGACGTGAAGCGCAGCGGGCCGACACGCCCACAATTAGGGCTTTGCCCGGCGTTATTCCAGCGCAAAACGGGCGCCGGGCAGTAACGCAAAAGTACCGCCGGTGGGAAGATAGAGGCCTAAGTGTCAATCTGCTCCCACAATTGAGCCTTTCTGTCTCCGTTGCGATACTTTCTCCATATGATTAGTTTCCTGAAAAGCAGCACCCGACACCAGCGTCTTTCTGAAATGTTAAAATATTTTCAGCTGGAAGCGCTGGGAGTCGGGCGCACAAAAACGCCGGAGCGCTGTGAAAATAGACGCTGCGCACTTTCTCTAGACGTGCGTGTGCGCCCGCATACGCTCGCTCCTCATTGGAAACAAGTGAAAAAAGACGCCGGAGCTGAGGAAAATACGCTAAATGGACACAGGCCCTAAGGCTATGAAGTCTATCTCATTTCTAACAGGTTTACTCACTAAGGCTATTAAGTCTCTCTTGAATCTTAACACTGTATTGTTGTGACAACTCTGAAGAAGGCCTGTTGGCTGAAACGTCCGTTGTTGCTCTGCTTTGCCCAGATGATGGATTAAACCTGTGGAAGGACATTTAGTGTGCTGGCTCCTTCTCGCTTTTAGGGATGTCAGGTTAACAACAGAGAATAGTTTGGAGCGGTTACGCTTGTCGGTCTATAAATTACTCTGCAAGTCTGCATAGAGTCCCTTCTCCTCCAGTCCCCTCCCTGCTGCTGCTGCTGCTGCTGCTGCTGCTCACTCACTCAGTGCGCTCACAACACTGCACTCAGTCACAGGCTCTGTCTGGCTCACATAACGTTACGCAGCACTACTCTCCTGGAGAAAAGAGACTAGGGCTGTTGAAACGAATTTTGATATTCGAATATTATTCGAATTTAATAATTATGAACGAAATTCGATTATTATTATTTTTTTTAAACGGATTTTTTTTTTTTTTTTTTTTAGAACACTAGAACAGTGACAAGTTCTGACAACATACTTGAAGAAAAGAGTGTTAACTGAAGTTGACTGTTGAAGCTGCTATACTGATGTAAACCTACCTGTAGCTCTTAAAATGTATGTTAATTCATTGTTAACTGAAGTTGACTGTTGAAGCTGCTATACTGAATGTAAACATGTAGCTCTTAAGTTCAATACGTGACTGATTTTTTTTTGTTCATGGCTCATTGTTGTTTTGGCAAAGTTTACTTATTTGTTTATTGATAAGGAGCTCAAACAAAGGCTGTGTCTTTTTTTATTATCAATTATTTTATTTTAGCATTTCAGACAGCACCAATACATCACTGATGAATATTAACTAAGCTCTGGTTATCTGACCTATTTTCTAATGCAATGAATGTATGTACATTGTACAAGGAACATGTTTTCTTAAATAAACATCATTGCTGGACTATTTGTGATAAGCCTAATATTATTTTGAATATTCATCCACCATTCACTTTTCCATCTACATTTGGTAAAATGCTTAGAAAAAGTTTTACTTGGTCAAACCCAAAGATTCAGCTATATTTAGAATCAGAACATAACATAAGAGAAGACAACAATTCACTCAGACCAACAAATCTTTTTTTTTTTTTTTTTTTATTCAATTAAAAATTAATTAAAATATTCGAATATAATTCGAATATTAAAATGTATAAAGCACTGAAATTTGAATTTGATTATAGAGGGAGATTGACAGCCCTAAAAGAGACTAACGTCGTTAGCCACAAATTTGGGATTTTTTTCTGGCCCTGGGATGAATATTACCAGCAAGCAGCAGTAAGACAGGCAATGACGATGGCCGAGTAGCATGATTGTGCTTTTATCACAGCTAAGTCATCAATGCTAGCAGAGTTTTAGCTCTGGTATTATTAGCATCAATGCTAGCGGAGATTTAGCTGTGTTAAAAGCACATTGCCAGAGATGGCAGTGGCAACAGAATACACACAGGCTTAGGTAACGGTCTTACCTACATGTGTATGAGGGCGGATTGTGTTCACAACATGTACAACTAACATTACTTGCTGGTCTGTCTAACCAGAGATACTGTATATGAGGAACCCAGTTGTTAGCCACAATAAGCAGGTCTGTCTAACCAGAGATACTGTATATGAGGAACCCAGTTGTTAGCCACAATAAGCAGTAATACAGACACATTTGCATGCGGCGGTTAAAGTTTGCTTCCGTAGAAAGCATACTGCCACACTTCATTTTGTGTGTGTGTGTGTGTGTGTGTGTGTGCGTGCGCATGCGCATGTGTGTGCGCGTGAGCCCGCATGTGTGTGTGTGGTGATCCAACGTGTTGTCTTCACAGCCATAATCAGTGACGACACCTATGAAATTATGACACCTATGCAATTAATGACACACACAAGGAAAAGCAGCTTCCCCGAGTGAGCCTCTGCTATCACCTCCCTGAGTGAGTCTCTGCTATCACCTCCCTGAGTGAGCCTCTGCTATCACCTCCCTGAGTGAGTCTCTGCTATCACCTCCCTGAGTGAGCCTCTGCTATCACCTCCCTGAGTGAGTCTCTGCTATCACCTCCCTGAGTGAGCCTCTGCTATCACCTCCCTGAGTGAGTCTCTGCTATCACCTCCCTGAGTGAGCCTCTGCTATCACCTCCCTGAGTGAGTCTCTGCTATCACCTCCCTGAGTGAGTCTCTGCTATCACCTCCCTGAGTGAGTCTCTGCTATCACCTCCCTGAGTGAGTCTCTGCTATCACCTCCCTGAGTGAGTCTCTGCTATCACCTCCCTGAGTGAGCCTCTGCTATCACCTCCCTGAGTGAGCCTCTGCTATCACCTCCCTGAGTGAGTCTCTGCTATCACCTCCCTGAGTGAGTCTCTGCTATCACCTCCCTGAGTGAGTCTCTGCTATCACCTCCCTGAGTGAGTCTCTGCTATCACCTCCCTGAGTGAGCCTCTGCTATCACCTCCCTGAGTGAGTCTCTGCTATCACCTCCCTGAGTGAGTCTCTGCTATCACCTCCCTGAGTGAGTCTCTGCTATCACCTCCCTGAGTGAGTCTCTGCTATCACCTCCCTGAGTGAGTCTCTGCTATCACCTCCCTGAGTGAGCCTCTGCTATCACCTCCCTGAGTGAGTCTCTGCTATCACCTCCCTGAGTGAGTCTCTGCTATCACCTCCCTGAGTGAGTCTCTGCTATCACCTCCCTGAGTGAGTCTCTGCTATCACCTCCCTGAGTGAGTCTCTGCTATCACCTCCCTGAGTGAGTCTCTGCTATCACCTCCCTGAGTGAGCCTCTGCTATCACCTCCCTGAGTGAGTCTCTGCTATCACCTCCCTGAGTGAGTCTCTGCTATCACCTCCCTGAGTGAGTCTCTGCTATCACCTCCCTGAGTGAGTCTCTGCTATCACCTCCCTGAGTGAGTCTCTGCTATCACCTCCCTGAGTGAGCCTCTGCTATCACCTCCCTGAGTGAGTCTCTGCTATCACCTCCCTGAGTGAGTCTCTGCTATCACCTCCCTGAGTGAGTCTCTGCTATCACCTCCCTGAGTGAGTCTCTGCTATCACCTCCCTGAGTGAGCCTCTGCTATCACCTCCCTGAGTGAGTCTCTGCTATCACCTCCCTGAGTGAGTCTCTGCTATCACCTCCCTGAGTGAGTCTCTGCTATCACCTCCCTGAGTGAGTCTCTGCTATCACCTCCCTGAGTGAGCCTCTGCTATCACCTCCCTGAGTGAGTCTCTGCTATCACCTCCCTGAGTGAGTCTCTGCTATCACCTCCCTGAGTGAGTCTCTGCTATCACCTCCCTGAGTGAGCCTCTGCTATCACCTCCCTGAGTGAGCCTCTGCTATCACCTCCCTGAGTGAGCCTCTGCTATCACCTCCCTGAGTGAGTCTCTGCTATCACCTCCCTGAGTGAGCCTCTGCTATCACCTCCCTGAGTGAGTCTCTGCTATCACCTCCCTGAGTGAGTCTCTGCTATCACCTCCCTGAGTGAGTCTCTGCTATCACCTCCCTGAGTGAGTCTCTGCTATCACCTCCCTGAGTGAGTCTCTGCTATCACCTCCCTGAGTGAGTCTCTGCTATCACCTCCCTGAGTGAGTCTCTGCTATCACCTCCCTGAGTGAGTCTCTGCTATCACCTCCCTGAGTGAGTCTCTGCTATCACCTCCCTGAGTGAGCCTCTGCTGCTACTGCACAGACACAAGACTTCAACCCTCCTCTGGCTTTGATTCAGCGACTAAGTTCCCTCTCTTCAATAAACATCCTCATAACCGCATTTACCACGGACTGAAACCCACCTCGTAGAATAGTGATGCCTAAGAAGTAGGGATGGGGCCGATCCGATCCAATATCGGTATCGGGTGCCGATATTGGCACTAATTCACGGATCGGAATCGGAATTTTTCACAATTCCAGCGCGGGCCGCACAGGGGGGTGCTGGCCGTAATTTGCCCATGTACGTATAATAGCATCCTTCTTTGCCTTGTATATTTTCTTAATTGTTTCTGCTTTTTGCAAGGTATATTTAAAAAAAAGAAATCTTTAATTTGTGAAATCTTTGCCTATACTGTATATTCAAGAAAAATATTGGTATCGGCATAATATCGGTATCGGCATATATCCAAATTCAGGTATCGGAATCAGATCGGAAGTGAAAAAATGTGGATCGTCCGAAGGAACACTCTTTGTTTGAAGAGTGGCTATGGCGGCGCACAGGCCGCAGCGGTCAGAATAGCCACATAAGTTTGAAGCCTTTGTGTTACAGACCAGGGAGTTCCTCAATCCCCGGTAGCCGGTGATTTCTCCACCTACTGGCCTCTGGCCTATACCGGTTACTTTATAGATTTACATTTTTGTGAGTTGAGGCAGGCTGTATTAACTGCACGAATCTACTGCGGGACTCGGTCCTCGGAGCCAGTCACACACACACACACACACACACACACACACACACACACACGCCCCCAATTGTCATGTAGCCGATGTGCGCAGAGCACATGCATATTTCCGCACGTCTTTCAACTCGCGTCTGTTCTTCCCCTCAATCGCCTGTCATTCATCCGACCTTCACTGTCAAAACATGTAAGGTAAGCAGCAAGCTATGTAATGAACGTGCTCTGATTCAGCTTTTGAAAGATGAAATGACTTAATTAGCGCTTACACGGTTAATAATGTTGTTAAAGTGCTTTGGTCCTAACGAACGTTACATTGACTTGACAAAAATGACCTACCAATTGCTTCATGTGCGGTCTCCTGTCGGCTCGGATCAACTTTCACTCTCCCACCCGTCCATGTCAGCATCTTTTCCATCATCCATTTCATTTCCAACAGGCCCTTCACACCGCAGCTTGTATGAGTTGGGCTAAGTTTAAATGATAAACTAGCTAGCTTGCTGTATACGAGCGAACAAGACTTTGAACGCTGGCATTTTATCTCTCTCTCTGCTTATTGCCTTTCCAGCGATTAACGCTACCGTGATGACTAGTATCTGGCAGGTTGCGGTCAACTTTTTGAGTAGAACTAATTAGGGATGTCGACGGTTAACCGTTAACCGGTTAACCGTCGACAACGTCATTGGTCGGTTAAGCATGTCGGTCAAACGGTTAATTTGCATATTAAATTGGCATACAACGTGTTGCCAATATGGTGTTTTTTTCCCCTCCTTCGCGGTAAGCAACAATGTTAACTAGCCTAAGTAGTTACTGTAGCAGCATTATATAGGAATTAAAAGCTCCTGCCACTGCCAGAACAACATTCATTTAGAGAAAGGCTTTTCCAAATGGAAAAGCAGTGTGCACCTCTCCCCCCGCGTGCGAGATGTGCTCTGTGATAAACTCAGCTCCACACATGCGCCACACCCCCGCCTCCCCTCTGCTTTGACCAGACGGGAGAAGACGCCCTGCCCTGTGCAGAGTCAGACTACAGCGAGCCAGTCAGTCATGCTCCTTCTGTGTTTCAGCCGCTGTCATGAGACCATGAGGTTACTTTCAATGACGCGTTTCAAAACAAGCTGCGTCTTCCACATCGATTCACTGAGGAATCCACACTTTTACCGTAAATTGAGTTCTCTCCGGGTCTGTCTGTCTCTCAGGTGTAATAATCCCACAACGATTACAGCAAGAGTGAGAATGCTCTTCTAAACACATCGGCTATTAATATATAATTATTTCTCTGCATCTCATATTAGATCGGTAAAAAGTTTGGACAGCCTGCCTCATTTGTTCATCCTCCCGAGTCCCGCAATGCTGACAGCTGTCAGCGTGCGGACTTGCTGCACTCGTCGTCATGTCGTGCAGCCGGACACACAGAGAGCATACAGCCCTCGTCGCAGATAAAGAGAGAGAGGGAGAAGCGTGGAGAGAGAAGCAAACTATTTTTTTGCACATCTCAAAAGCAGGTAAACCACTGTTGAATTAGTGAGAATGTCAGAAGGAGAGAGCAATAAGCGCTTCGTCAGTGCGCCCTGCAGCGTGAAGGCTTGGGGCGGTGTCTTGATGTGCTATTCAAAGTGGAAATTCGTTCAATTAGCGACACGTTTCGTTCTGAGCTTTTAAAATTAGTTTCTGCTGGTTTTATTAGACTATTTACGACACATGCAGTAAGATAATTCATTTAAGAATTGTGAGCGTGAGTATGGGTTTTTTCCCTCCGTATTTCCCCCTTCTGCAAATGCGTGCAGCTCCTATCATAGCCTATCCGAGGAATGTTTTTGTTTAGATGGCTGGAGGATTTAACTTGTCTTCTCGTTTTGTTAATGTGTTTTTTTCTGCTTGTAGATGTAAAAATAAATGCTTTCTACTGAAAAAAAATCAAGCATTTGGTAGGCCTAAGGTTTAATGGGGCACAGACAGTAAAATAGCGCATTTTAATCTTCTCGGTTAACCGACAGTTGTCGGCTAATGAGTGTCGGTTGTCGGTCAAGAAAAATTATGATTTTCGACATCCCTAGAACTAATCGCAAATGGCTCACTTTTTGGCAGCATCGCCACTCCTGTTTGCTAAACTACGTTAGCTTGTTGTTTAGGG
The DNA here is from genome assembly GCF_964638095.1 of Poromitra crassiceps. Lineage (NCBI taxonomy): Eukaryota > Metazoa > Chordata > Actinopteri > Beryciformes > Melamphaidae > Poromitra > Poromitra crassiceps. Next base: position 3,107,958 of record NC_139625.1, read on the forward strand.
ACATCTGGTGGCTCGACCACTGCAACGAGCAGCTGTTTGTGTTTGCAGTAGACACTTTTCACGGGGGGCCATTTTGTGGTAAGAAGGCAGAATGAACACAGGTGCAATCAAAAAACTAATGAGGGTTTCCAAATTCCAATCATGGAAGTTTGAGACATTTAATTTTTCATCATTGTAAAAACCACAGCACAGTAAAGAGGCTGTGTAATTTGATGTTTTCTTCATACATCTGGCCTCTTAAATTTGTTCTCAAAGTCAACCAGATTCATGCATTTTAGTTTAAAATGTACAAAGTTTTCTTACCGGACCCCCCCCAAGAGGGTCCAAGCAAGATCCACCCACCACAATCTCTCCCAAATCCTGTGGGAAACATACAGTTATTAGTATTTTCTTTGTTCTTAAAAATATACATTGCCTGTTTGTGTTTTGCAATGTGGATATTGTTTTATTTATAATTAAATTGAGCATTGGGCCTTTTATAAGAATGTTTATTTGTATTATTTCAATTGTCACACTCATCGATATATTTGAGGTTTGTTTATTAATTGGGAAAAGGACCACTGGAACAAACGCCGCAAACATGATCCGGCTACTTTTTCAATCTGACTGGCTACTCAAAAGTTTGGGGAACTCTCTGGTTACAGACAGAGGGTGGATGAGGACGCCGACAGGGGAATAATGACAGAGAGACAGGATGACACGCTCTGCTAACAAGTAGGCAACCGTGAAATCGCACAAATCAAGATAAAAATGTTGCTTTTCAAAAGTAATTTGTTTTTCCCTGTTTGTTTTCTTCCATATAACGCAAGTTTAGATGTTGAAGAATGCATTCAATAGAAACCGTTTTAGGATCACTAAATACTTGTAATTTGTGAGCAAACAAAGCTTTTTTAGGGCAAACCAAGCTTGTTCACCAACTTTCATGGGGCGATTTTTCTCTGAATGTGGCTTTAGGAGTACCGACATTCAAATAAGCATTGTTCAACTCTGAGACAGGCAGGGAGACAAGCAGATAGACAGGGAGACAGGAGAATGCACCCCCCACGCACGCCCGCGTGCACGCTCGCACACACACACACACACACACACACACACACACACACACACACACTCACACTCACACACTCACACACTCACACTCACACACACACACACACACACACACTCACACACACACACACACACACACACACACACACACACACACACACACACACACACACACACACACATTCACAGGTGTCACTCACAGGTCGCCCAGTATACTGACAGATCCCTGAGGAGTGGAGGAAGGCTGGTGGAGATAAAGTCCACTGCACATGGCAAAGAGATATGGCATCCTGCCTCTGATATGGGAATATTGTTTAACGCTGGAGAACATTATCGAGGTGATTATGTATTGCAAAATGAACCCCAGGCCCTTGGTCTTATCACGCAGGCCAGTGTGAGCTTCTATTCCTGGAAGTCGCTTTTTTGCTGCCTGGAAGGCCGTCTGTTGAAAACGATGCTGGAGGTTTGCTTGTGGAGACCGCGGCCACAAGTTTGACCTCTAGATCAGTGGTTCTCAAATGGGGGTCCGCGGACCCCCAGGGGCCCGTGGCACTTTGCCAGGGGGTCCGTGAAAAGTTTCCAAGTAAAAAAAATAATAATAATAAAAAAAAAAAGCTACATGTTACTTATTCCTTCTCCAACTACTTCCTACATGGTGCTAGTCTATCAAAATATCTTGGCTGTCATTGATTGTGTTGCATAGTGGTTTTCTGTCTACTGTTGACAAATTGTGATATTGTAAGTCGCTTTGGACAAAACGAAAGCGTCTGCTAAATTACCTAATGTAAATGTAATGTAATAAAAAAAAAAAAAAAAAAAAAAAAAATTGCAAAATCTTCATAGTTCAATGAAAATAGTTTATGCTTTAAATCTAAAATGGTTCATGGATTACATTCTAATAACAAACCTATCAAATTAAAAGTCAAGCACGTTACCGTGGAAACAATTAAGCTTAGCCCAAAATCACAAATCAGAATGAGGGGGTCCCCGGTATATTTTCTATCTTATAAGGGGTCCTTGGCTGAAAAACATTTGAGAACCTCTGCTCTAGATAACATAAGTGAGAGGAAATCACACTGTATAGGCTGTACACACCCTGCTAGTGGATACCCTATAGCCTAGACCAGTGATCCCTAAACTGTGGGCCGTGGAGGTACTGCAGGTGGGCCGTGGAGGTACTGCAGGTGGGCCGTGGAGGTACTGCAGGTGGGCCGTGGAGGTACTGCAGGTGGGCCGTGGATAGGGCTGTCCCAAATGATTATTTTCTTATCGATTAATCTAACGATTATTTTTTCGATTAGTTGATTAATCTAACGATTATTATTTTTATTTTATTTTTATTATATAACAATAAATTTACCCAAAACAAATAAATAACCAAAAACTTGTCAATTTCAGTATTTTATTTAACCATCTCATTCTCTTTAAAGCAGCTACGAGCAAGATTTTCGATTGTTATTAAACAGTATAATTACAATATTGATGCATCACATCTTACCTATAATAGTAGCTGAGACCAACGCAGAGTAGTCTCGCTTGAACCCCGAGTGAATCGGCCAGTGTTAGTCTGTCTGTGGCCGGGGCAGATCAGGAAGTGAAATGAAACGGTTTGCAGCAGCCACTTCGGCCATAACCGCAAAATAACTTCCAAAAAACCTCTTAGAATATAACGAGAGATGTTCGCGAGAGTAGCAAGCCCCTGCATGGCGTGTTCCTTGTTTATGGTCTGTTGCTAGGCAGAGCGAAACGGCGGAAGGCAGGCAGCTGCAGCTGAACCGTTTCGTTTCACTTCCGGGTTTATCCGGCCCACCGGTAGACAGATAGAGAGAGAGAGCCCCCTGGTGACACGAGGTTAGACAGACACAGACTCTATAATCATCAAGAGACCAATCTCCGATTCACACGGCTTTGGTCTCAGCTACTATTATAGGTAAGATGTGATGCATCAATATTGTAATTATACTGTTTAATAACAATCGAAAATCTTGCTCGTAGCTGCTTTAACAATCCAACATAAAATCTCTCAAATAAAATTAAAGCAAGAGCTTGTCCTCAAATAAAAAGAATATAGTGCAATTCAAAATAAAATAGTAGAATAAATAAAATGCAAGTCACTTTCAGGAGGAATACCAAAAACCTTGTGCAATGTCAACTGAGTTTAGCAGCAGTCCAACATAAAATCATCATCTTACAGTACAATGGTGTGCAATTTTCAGTAACAGTGCTCTTAATTTTGGAGAAAGACAAAATGCTCCATGTAAGATGGTCACACATCATCCAGACACAAGACTGTGTCTGTAGCATCCACCCAACATCGGTTGCCCCAACTGGTCTTAACTATGCCTGGTCGTAACTCCTACGTCGGTTAAGGCCACCAGTCTTCAGAGTGCACTTACGCCTGTTGCACCAACAGGGCTTACATCTGGTCTTAACTACGCCCGGTCGTAGCGATGCGCGTCCATGTGAAAGCATGGGAATGCCCACTGGAATGCGGCACGGGACCTGTTTAGAAGAGTGTGCTGACGTCAAATGACGCTGCGCTGATGGGTAATCGGCTGTAGTGTGGCTAATGTTAGCGGCTAACTGTTACTTGTCGTTACTTTAAATGGCAGTAAAACGCCACTGAATGACCAAATTCATTTAACTTTTAACCATTTCGATTTCCACTTTCCATACGGACCCCCAGCATTGGTTAGTTGTTTATAACGTGACTATATTTATAACGTTTATAACGTACTCCGGTTTCCAGTTTATAACTCGGGTCTGAATATAGCCAGAGTGACAGCACGGCTGTATTCAGCCCTCAATTATAAACTGCAAACCGGAGTACGTTATAACGTTATAAATATAGTCACGACTAGGGATGCACGATATATCAGCAATCATATCGTATCGGCCGATGTTAGTCATTTTTTATCATATCGGTATCGGCCCGATGTTGCAATGTTAATATCGGTTATCATTATCAGCCAAATTCTTCACATTGAGATTAAATAATGCAGTAAATCTATGATTTATGGGCTTTTCCAAAAGTTTTGGAAATAAAGAAATGCATAACTTTTTCAAATTCAGTGTTTACATGTGTTTTTCAGTATGTACAAAATGTGATGATCATGGAAATGTGGTTTTATACAGATCATATCGACATCGGTAAACATTGGTTATCGGCCATAACAGCAATGTTAATATCGGTTATCGGCATCGGCCAAAATTTTCATATCGGTGCATCCCTAGTCACGACGTTAACAACTAACCAATGCTGGGGGTCCGTATGGAAAGTAAATAAAACAAAATATAGCTGATATTATACAATTTGATTCTTTAAACGTCTTTCTAAAGTACATCACAAACGCCCTGCTTAATCCTCGCTAAAAACGTGTCTATTGGAGTGAATGGAGATGTTGCAACTCTTCTATTATGGCTCTGGCGTCAGCTGATGATCACATGATTATTTCCCTCACATGAGTGGGAAAGGGGGGAGTCAGCCGTGACGTAACAGACAACCAAACCGCCCATTCATTTGAGCCCCCCCCCCAAAGAAAGCAGGTTTGAACCCATAGAGGGCACTCTTGTAGGGGTGTGCAATAAAAGCGATACGGCAATATATCGCGATACTTTTTTCCGCAATACTGTATCGATATTTCAGAAAAATATCGTGATATATCGCCATATCGATTTTTTTTTGCACAGCTGTGTGTTCAGTGACACAATAAGAATACTTTTTATTTCAGTGCGTTCAGAAACACACTCAACACTCAGTAGTTTTGAATCAATTTGTCCACTAAGTTATCAATATAAAGTGATGTATATATTATTACACTACCGGGTGGTACACAGCAAATTAAATTTTCAGCAAATTATGTAGACTCTTGCAATATATCACAATATGTATTGTATCGCAATGTATCGTGATACAATCGTATTGTGACCCATGTATCATAATACGTATCATATCGTGAGGTCGTTGCCAATACCCAGCCCTACACTCTTGCTGTCTGAAAAATGATACAGTTTGTACAATTGTTTGGTCTCAAATGTGGAGATTTCGAGCAGAATCCTTTACACACCACCTCAAAAGCCATATATATTGGTTAAAAGCTGGGGGCGGGGAAAGTGTTTTAGGGGTTAGATACGCTTTAAGAAGTGTCTTACGTCACAGCATCTCCCCACGGAATCATATCCACTCTCCAATATGTCTCCTCTACTTGTTCTAAGTTGCTCTCATAAAAAGGCTGTCTGAGCTCTTGTTTTTTATGACTTTTTTTAGCACTTCTCTCACAGGGGGGACTATGATGCTGCTGACCCTCGCACTCCTTACTGAAACGACCATCAGCGAAAACGCATCAAACGTAGCCCAACAATACAGCCGAGAAACACCGTCGATAAGGCAAGCGCGGCAGCGTTTCTTTTACTGTCGCAACCAGAGGTCTGTCACACGTTCCTACATTAGCACTCGCATCAGCACCCGTGTGTCGCAACCTCATTCAGACGGCCAGCCACACGGTCCCAAACAAGCTGTGGCTCAGATGCTACGAGCACTAAAGAGACGGGCGCCTGAGTGAGCGATGGAAGAGGCTGAGCATCTGTCACACTGCTGAAAGCATGTGGCAGAAATCAAAGGGAGATGAGGGCCTTCAAAAGGACCAGGCGAGATGCGTCTGAGGGCAGACATGCTCTGGTGTTGCTCTGGGAGATACGGGCCAAGAGGTTATATTGCTTTTCTTCCCGCTCAGCCTTTGTTGTGCTCGGTCTTAAGGGAGAGGGGGCGAGAGACATAGAGAGAAAGAGGAAAAGAGAGAGGCGAGAGAGGGGGGGCGGACTGAGTCACAAACAGTGGTTAGTAGAATTAGCCTGGTGTTTCTGGACGGCGAGCGTGATGAGTGGAGGAGGCGGGGCTGCTGGATCCTTTCTTCTGACAGCATCTTCTGCCTTCCAGCCCTTCCCTTTTCCCTGCCTTCTTCAACGTGCCGCACCAGGGCCACATCAAATCTGTTTGATTCGGTTTTTTCAAAGTTCCGTTTTATTTGATTTAAAAAGAAAATCCATTTTAATGCAGGGGGTGAAGATCTTTTTTTTTATGACTTGGCCGTCTCATAGCCTCCTCGTGGTGACGTCAGGGTCCCACACAAGAGCGACTCTCGCAATACCCCGATCGAAAACTGTATAGGCCTATTTTATGAAATCATTTAGCTTACTTAGCTTTACAAGTTTGCTCCTTTTATAGCGTTTTAAAGTGTTTATAGCGTCGGGTGCATGGCGGGCGTGGATCTATAAATAGTATGAAATAATTTGCGCGGATTTATGGCGGGCGAACGGTTCATGCATACACGCGGATTAGGATGGCATAAAAGCTCATCCGCCCATCTCTAATATATATATATATATATATATTAGGGCTGTCAAACGATTCATTTTCTTAATCGCGATTAATCGCGATTAATCGCATCTTTGTATCGCATGTTTAAAATGCCATTATTTTGCATTGCAAAGCATTTTTTATTAGATATTAATAATTCTTACCAGTGTGTCATGATTGGGAATCAAATGAATGCAAATAAATGTACTTTGTGATCTTGAATTTTAGATTTATTTTCAATTCAATAGAAGTGCAATGTAGACAGGAGGTCACAAAATGTCTACATTTTTTCTCACTGTGTGGCTACTTTTAAAATAAAAGTGCATTTGGAATTGCATTGTATTATGATCCATAATTAAAATAAACAACTGCATGTACTTCCATTATATTTTATTTGATTATTAAAAAAAAAAATAATAATAATAATAATAATAATAATCGATTTTTGACATTTGTGAATCGATGCAGAATCGTGCACGTCCCCATCACGATGCATCTTATAATCGATAATTTTTGACACCCCTAATATATATATATATATATATATATATATATATATATTAACGTATCTAGAAATGTGAAAAGCAGAAATGTTCATATTTGACATTGCTGTGGATTGTAGAAATGTACAATGCAGACGTGTTATTCTGGCGACTGGGCTGATGAACTATTGGTCTGACTGCAAAATCCAAAAGGTCAGTCCAATGTTCTTTAGCCTTGCTACTGATTTTCAAAGATTTTCAAAGTAGGAGGAGGTGGGGAAAAAACAAAGGCCACCGTTTGGCATTGTTGGATGGGAACAACAGCGTTTGTCAGATACATTGATTTTATTTTTTTCTGCTGCTGCTTTTTTCCCCCAATGCTGTTGATGCGTGCAGTATGTGAACTGCCACTATGACCCTGGAGTAAAGCATAGAACGCATGCCTACCAACACGCACACATTACACTGTTAAAGAAGAACCCATTCTCCTCTAGCAAGGACAAGCCAGTCCGATGGGTGTCAGGTGATGATGGGGGGGGGTGAATGATTGGCTTATTTTGTTTCTGTCGCTGCACTACAGTACACACATTAAATTATACTCTAGGTTAAAGATGGAGACTCAGACGGACAGAGCCTTCTGTCTGTACTCGGCGTTCATTTTGTGCGTTTTTCACATGAAATGGAGCAAAACCACACACACACACACTCATACATTTGACTCTCTACTGCCCACTGGTGGATGTATTGCTACACATGATACCAACGTGAGAGACGCATGGAAGTATGTGGGCAGTGACGATAACACCGTTTGAAAGGGACGCATTTATTTTCATATGAAAATGGAGTATAATTGGGCCTTTAGCCTGAAGTCCCTTTTAACTCATTGAGTGCCAAGGACGAGTATGTTCGTCAATTGCGTTTTTTGACGGTGGGACGTGGATCAAAGCCTCTTACATCTCCTATAAAAATATGGGAGCTATTGAAGGTGTATAACCTATTTTACAGACCCATTAGGTGGCGACAGTGCTCTCCAGATTAGAGAAAAGTCAGGAAAACAGCAGGAAAAAGCCCCGTGATGAAAGAGAAACCGCTCATGCTGCAGCCAGAGCCATATAGATTGCTCTGGCTGGAGTTAACGTTGGCTGCGAACAGCAGTCAATCCGCGCCCACAACTGAGCCTCTCTGTCTCTGCTGTATAGTTTCTCCACACGATTAGCCACCAGAAAAGCAGCACCCGACGCCGAAGGGCCAAACCATTCTCAGCAGTCCGGTTTGGCTTTTCCGTGTCGCGCTGGAAGCCGGCGCACAAAAACGGAGCACTCCGAAAATAGACCTGGGTGCGTGAGGCTGTGTGTTAGTGTGGGGAGGAGTTTGCAGCTGAGGGGGGGAGAGGGGGGTGGGGCACGCAGGGCACCACACAACTACACCACGTCACTACATCAGAAAATATTAGCTTCAGACTCAGTGAATGTGCTTGAAATGCTTAATTTCACAAAAGGCTGAATAACTCAGCTTCTAATTTGAAACGCCTGTTTTTGCTTAAAACAACCTATCTTCTCCGGCTCATAACTAAAGAACGGAAAATGGTATCAATAAACTTTTTTTTGCTGATGATACAATAAACTCTCCTCGTTCTTTCTGCATGTTCGGTGTTTACATAGTAATATCACACAATATTCTGTGGGCCTCGAGAAATCACTGAAAACGCTCTGAAACTCGAACTGGGAGCGTCCGTTCTCCAAAAGTGGCTGGCACTCAATGAGTTAAACCCACTGAACCTCATGTACAGAGGTACGCTCGAGGA
>NC_139625.1:3124149-3156649 GCF_964638095.1 Poromitra crassiceps
CAAACAGTCAATGAGCTGTGCTGTGCTCCTCCTTATAAAAGCAGTCTATCGGGGGCCTGCTAGGCACAGCGATCTGCGGACCCTCGCCACACCAAAGTCGAGGTGGGCATCACGTGTAGTCCGTATCGATTTGCCCTCTCAGGTGAAGCGTGCAGTGCACTGTGTGTGGACTCAGTACATGTAGTGACAACAGGGCGGGGAGAGATGCTGAGAACTTTCATCTGAAGAAAACATGTCTTGTCCTAAAGGGACATTTCCTCAGAGAAATATATCCTCCCAGACACCAAAGACCTTGACTTGAAACTATCCTCAGATACAACAAATTATAGACTGACTCAATTATACGCCATTCTGATGATCATAAGTCACAACCGTCAGAAACACAGTCAGGCCTGGATGGCACGGACCTCACGATACGATACGTATCACGATCAGTGTTGGGGGTAACTCGTTACAAAAGTAACAGATTACATGTAATATACACCATTACTTTTAGCAGTAACCCAGTAATATAACTTATTACCAATAGGATTTGAGTAATATTATACCAGTTGCTTTGTCAAGTAACACAAGTTACAAATTGAGTTAAAGCACATTTAAATAAAGCTACAATCCTTTCCTAATCAAATTGTGTGTTTTTATGCAAATAACCACTATAGATGATAATAAAAAAATAACAAAGGAAAAGGATGGATGGTTTACTGACTTCAAGATGGTTGAAATTATTTTTCGGGATCATTCCACGGCGGTGATGTCATTCTGCTACTGCAGTTATTTTGGTGAAAGTAATGAAAAAGTATAAGGAACGAGTTACTCTCCACAGACAGTATATTGTAAAGTAATCTATTACTTTCAAATGAAAGTATCTCTCTGAGACATTTTTCCATAACACTAGTAATAGTATATTACATTTTGAAAATAACTTGCCCAACATTGATCACGATACATGGGTCACGATTAGTGCTGCACGATTTGGGGGAAAGGTGCGATTAGCGATTATGGTGGACAATATTGTGATTTGCGATTGTGATTGCGATATAATAAACAAATGGTATCTAGGGATGTGCCGGCATGAGTTTTTGACGGCATGATAACCTTGGACAAAAATACCACGGTTTCACATGAGACATTTACCTGTCCCAAACATGTAAAAAAGAAACACCAGAAAAATAGAAACTGCACTGTGTTACAGCACATGGCTCAGACTGCAAAGTTAGTTACATGTCTGTCCAGTAATACAATGATACACCTCGTTTATTTCTTTTGTAGTGACAGATGGCCTTAAACGCCACACTCACGTGATGCTTCTTGAGAGAGAGGTGAGGTAACGTGCATCTGCAGACTTTATCGAGGGACCATGAAGGCATCATGTGACAGGCTAGCTAGAAGCCTAGAGGTGCTGCTGCTGGCAGCTGTGACAGTGTTTTCTCTGCTATCAACCTTGTTAATCTCTCTATGTTCTTCATCACAGCGGGTCATTACCCACGGTGCACTTAATCCTGCACTAGTTCTACATAAGCACCTGCAGCTCTCTCCTTACTTTACTGACTTTCTCACTAATCACACGGCTGTTTACATGCGTTTCTGAACGGCTAGCTAGTTATTAGCATAGCTCGCTGTTAGCGATCATGGATTTTCTCTCTCTCCATCTCGGTAAGATGTTATGTTTGTGAACCTTGCTGCGCATAATATTACTTATTTGCGGGAGTGCATGGGAGAAGTCTCCCGCTAGTGTTGATGCCCAGTGTGATGGCAGAGAAACGTGTTTGCTGCGTCGCGTGTAACGTTAGTTTAGAGGAGGCACACACACTCAAAAAGACATGAAAAAATAATAATAATCGCACACTTTTGCGGTTATGTAATTGCACGTGCTGACATCGCGATTGCGATTAGATTAATCGTGCAGCACTAGTCACGATACAATTCTATCACGATACATTGCGATACATATTGTGATATATTGCAATACTCTACATCAGCGATCCTCAAAGTCCGGACTCCGGTCCGCATCCGGACCCAGACGCTGTCCTATCCGGACCGAGCCCTATAACCTACAAATCACTGAATAGTTACATTTTCACGGAGCATTTCTATTTTAACCGGCACATGCTTTTCTAGCCTTTACGGTACTGGTTTATCTGTCAGGAAGCTCACAGACCAATGCATGCGTTGTAAATCATCACACGTGATGCTACTCAGCCAATCAACAAGCGAATCGATTCTGCCTGCTGCTGCTGTGGGAGAGTTGACACACGGACGGAGGAGAGGCGAGACTCGGAGAAATGCGAGAGAAGTATTTCACATCGCGTGCTCAAAAGAAACGAGTAGACCGCGAAAACAAAGCTTTAGTTTTAATCCAGAGCAGGCAGACTCATGTTCATTCATTGGTCTCACGAGCAGTTCAAAACCAGTATGTCTCGTGAAGTGTGATGCGATCCTGACCAGCTGTCTATGGAAGTGCCACACATGAGCACACACACACTCAAATCCAGGGCGCACACACACCGGCATGCAAAGTTTGCATTGCGAGCGACCGATAGATAGAAAGACAGACAGACAGACAAACAGAGTGGGAGCTCACTTCTATCAAGAGAAAAGGAGGTTTGTTGGCTGAGAGCCTGACTGATAAAATGTGAAATGGAGTTAAGAAAAGGAAGAAAAGGGGGAACTTATTTTTCTAAAATTAAAGCACTTTATTTTAAGATGCAAATTTTTCCAAAGCACTCTGTTGTGTTATTTCTAAATGCAGCCATTATTTTACTTGAAATGAGAAAAGAACATGTAGGCTATTTATTATTAGTGTAGGCTAGTTATTTATAATTAATCCAGTTAAATATGAAAACTGTAAATAAACATTATTGATGTTTATTTTGATTTAACAGTCAGTCATTGACTACATACAGACATTGTACCATTAGGCTACTGCAATCATTGAAGTAGCCTAAGTTCAATGGCACTGAATCATAACGCTACGTTACAATGTTCCAGACCTTCACTTGAGGACATTTTCTCTATCTGGACCTCTTAGAATTTTAATTGAGTGCCCCTGCTCTACATACTTTACTGAAACTGTAAAAAAGAAAAATAGCTGAATATACAACTCAATGTGTACCACCCAGGTAGTGTAATAATATGTACATCACTTTATATTGATAACATAGTGGACAAATTTAGTCAAAACTAATTATCGCAGAATTATCGCAATATATCACGATATGTTTCTGAAATATCGAGAGTATTGCGGGATATATTGCCATATCGATTTAATTGCACAGCCATAATTAATACATTAAATAACTAAAGTAATTATCTTCCTTGCTCCAAACAGATGCCATTTTAAATAAAAACGTTGGTTTGATTTTCAGTAGTGCATTCATGTCCACCTGTTTGTGCTCTCCTGCTCTCTCTCCTGCTCTCTCTCCTGCTCTCTCTCCTGCTCTCCCTCCTGCTCTCCCTCCTGCTCTCCCTCCTGCTCTCCCTCCTGCTCTCCCTCCAAATCCATGTTATTTTTTGTCACCTGGTGGGAAAAATCATCTGACAGAGAAAATAAAAAAAATAACTGTGTCACACACACACACACACACACACACACACACACAGTCTCTCACTCTCTGTGTGTCTCAAACACGAGGTGTTGGGAATAATCCTCTGACACAGAAAATTTCCTCTCTCTCTCTCTCTCTCTCTCTCTCTCTCTCTCTCTCTCTCTCTCTCTCTCTCTCTCTCTCTCTCTCTCTCTCTCTCTCTCTCTCTCTCTCTCTCTCTCTCTCTCTCTCTCTCTCGAGGTGATGACCTCCCAACAGAATGTAAACTGCGTCTTTTTCTCTCTCTAAAAGCTCAGGGATGAATCACTAGAAGAAAAGGGGACAGTTTCAGGAGCCTAGATGCTATTGATTCAGTTTCTATGACCGCAAATACTTTAAAGCATAATAAGCCTATGCTTCAAGCCCCCATACCTTTCAGGGTTTGAAATGGCCTTGTGTCGTTAGCTACAAATCACAGCTCTCTGCGAAGCCAGCCTTTCCACAGCGATATGTCAGTGACCACAGGGAGGTGGGGGGACAAGCAAGGGACACAAGCAAGCCACCGAAAAATGTAATAGTTTTTGTTGAGGATTTTGACCCAGACACAGAGATCCTCTGGAGATATGGTGAATATTAAAGGGGAGGATTGCTCATGTTAGACATAGAGATCCTCTGGAGATATGGTGAATATTAAAGAGGAGGATCGTTCATGTTCTAGACAGAGATCATCTGGAGATATGGTGAATATTAAAGAGGAGGATCATTCATGTTCTAGACACAGAGATCATCTGGAGATATGGTGAATATTAAAGAGGAGGATCGTTCATGTTCTAGACACAGAGATCATCTGGAGATATGGTGAATATTAAAGAGGAGGATTGTTCATGTTCTAGACACAGAGATCATCTGGAGATATGGTGAATATTAAAGAGGAGGATTGTTCATGTTCTAGACACAGAGATCATCTGGAGATATGGTGAATATTAAAGAGGAGGATCATTCATGTTCTAGACACAGAGATCCTCTGGAGATATGGTGAATATTAAAGAGGAGGATTGTTCATGTTCTAGACACAGAGATCATCTGGAGATATGGTGAATATTAAAGGGGAGGATTGTTCATGTTCTAGACACAGAGATCATCTGGAGATATGGTGAATATTAAAGAGGAGGATCATTCATGTTCTAGACAGAGATCATCTGGAGATATGGTGAATATTAAAGAGGAGGATCATTCATGTTCTAGACAGAGATCATCTGGAGATATGGTGAATATTAAAGGGGAGGATCATTCATGTTCTAGACAGAGATCATCTGGAGATATGGTGAATATTAAAGAGGAGGATCATTCATGTTCTAGACACAGAGATCCTCTGGAGATATGGTGAATATTAAAGAGGAGGATTGTTCATGTTCTAGACACAGAGATCATCTGGAGATATGGTGAATATTAAAGAGGAGGATCATTCATGTTCTAGACAGAGATCATCTGGAGATATGGTGAATATTAAAGAGGAGGATCATTCATGTTCTAGACACAGAGATCCTCTGGAGATATGGTGAATATTAAAGAGGAGGATTGTTCATGTTCTAGACACAGAGATCATCTGGAGATATGGTGAATATTAAAGGGGAGGATCATTCATGTTCTAGACAGAGATCATCTGGAGATATGGTGAATATTAAAGAGGAGGATCGTTCATGTTCTAGACAGAGATCATCTGGAGATATGGTGAATATTAAAGAGGAGGATCGTTCATGTTCTAGACAGAGATCATCTGGAGATATGGTGAATATTAAAGAGGAGGATCATTCATGTTCTAGACAGAGATCATCTGGAGATATGGTGAATATTAAAGAGGAGGATCGTTCATGTTCTAGACAGAGATCATCTGGAGATATGGTGAATATTAAAGAGGAGGATCGTTCATGTTCTAGACAGAGATCATCTGGAGATATGGTGAATATTAAAGGGGAGGATCATTCATGTTCTAGACACAGAGATCCTCTGGAGATATGGTGAATATTAAAGAGGAGGATCGTTCATGTTCTAGACACACAGATCATCTGGAGATATGGTGAATATTAAAGAGGAGGATCATTCATGTTCTAGACACAGAGATCATCTGGAGATATGGTGAATATTAAAGAGGAGGATCATTCATGTTCTAGACACAGAGATCATCTGGAGATATGGTGAATATTAAAGAGGAGGATCATTCATGTTCTAGACACAGAGATCATCTGGAGATATGGTGAATATTAAAGAGGAGGATCATTCATGTTCTAGACACAGAGATCATCTGGAGATATGGTGAATATTAAAGAGGAGGATCATTCATGTTCTAGACACAGAGATCCTCTGGAGATATGGTGAATATTAAAGAGGAGGATCATTCATGTTCTAGACAGAGATCATCTGGAGATATGGTGAATATTAAAGAGGAGGATCATTCATGTTCTAGACAGAGATCATCTGGAGATATGGTGAATATTAAAGAGGAGGATCATTCATGTTCTAGACAGAGATCATCTGGAGATATGGTGAATATTAAAGAGGAGGATCGTTCATGTTCTAGACAGAGATCATCTGGAGATATGATGAATATTAAAGAGGAGGATCGTTCATGTTCTAGACAGAGATCATCTGGAGATATGGTGAATATTAAAGGGGAGGATCATTCATGTTCTAGACACAGAGATCCTCTGGAGATATGGTGAATATTAAAGAGGAGGATCGTTCATGTTCTAGACACACAGATCATCTGGAGATATGGTGAATATTAAAGAGGAGGATCATTCATGTTCTAGACACAGAGATCATCTGGAGATATGGTGAATATTAAAGAGGAGGATCATTCATGTTCTAGACACAGAGATCATCTGGAGATATGGTGAATATTAAAGAGGAGGATCATTCATGTTCTAGACACAGAGATCATCTGGAGATATGGTGAATATTAAAGAGGAGGATCATTCATGTTCTAGACACAGAGATCCTCTGGAGATATGGTGAATATTAAAGAGGAGGATCATTCATGTTCTAGACAGAGATCATCTGGAGATATGGTGAATATTAAAGAGGAGGATCATTCATGTTCTAGACAGAGATCATCTGGAGATATGGTGAATATTAAAGAGGAGGATCATTCATGTTCTAGACAGAGATCATCTGGAGATATGGTGAATATTAAAGAGGAGGATCATTCATGTTCTAGACACAGAGATCATCTGGAGATATGGTGAATATTAAAGAGGAGGATCATTCATGTTCTAGACACAGAGATCCTCTGGAGATATGGTGAATATTAAAGGGGGAAAAAATTTGGGCGTTTTTTTTCTTTTCTCTTTTGCAGTTTGAAGACAGATTTTAACAACATACAAACAAAACAAAAGCTCAGACACAGCTGGAAAACAAAGCAAAGCATACTATTGATTGACAATTATAATATGGTGCTACCACCCATATAAGGGTGCTTACATGCTTATAAAAGCATATGGGTTATACAAGGGGCCAAGACAAACCAGCTGAGCAAGTCACCCACTGCCCCTAACCTCATCAAGGTAGGCCAGAAACGGGTCCCAAATATGTCACTCCTATACCCTAATGTAATCTCAATAGCAGCACCAGTCTCCTTCAAGGAAACAAGATCAATAGAAATCATTAGGCTACAGACCGCTTTATAGATCCACACTGTTACAGCAGGCAACATCAAACTTAATTTCAGTTTAATTCAATCACACAAATTACACCACGCACCCCCATATAGATAAGATTTTGTTCCAGGGTCCCCCATCTGATAAGACTTTTGCTTTTAGATGTTTTATCACAGGCATTATATGAAACCCATGACCAAAATAGTCATACATTCTGTGATTGTGTTACTTATGGATGGAATTATAGTGAACATAGATTAATCCCCACTTTTTGCTGGGGACCCCACTTTGAAAACCACTAGCTTAGGCTACAACTGTTGCAAGAAGGTGAATTTTCACACATTTTCAATGCAGATTGAGGACAAATAAGATGGATTGTCATCTGGTGCATTTTAACGTTAGGCGCACCCAGGTGAAAGAGAGTTGAAGTAGGAAACATTTCTGGCTGAGCAATGTAATGCACCTCAAAATAAAGTAGGAGATATTTAGGCTACAGTTACTCTGTCAGTAAAAGGTTTGATGGATGAACAAATCAATCAAAAACACTTCACTACGTCCAACATAGGCTACAAGTTTTGGCAGCGCGGAACGAAACATGGAACGAAACGCAGAACAAAACATGCAAATTGCATGTTTCGTTCCATGTTTCGTTCCGCGCTGCCAAATTCAGTTAAAAAATGTGCGAGTTTAAGATCGCCAAATGGCGGGCTATTCAGCATAAACCAATATAATACGAAAAAGTAGCACTGCTTGGTGGACGCCGAATTTAGTAGAAGACCCGGATAACTCGAACTTAATTGACTTACTTGAATATCCATGCTGTCTGTAGCCGGTGCGAGTGCAGCCGATGAGGTTAAATTATCCCAGTGTTTGCTTCTGAGCCTCTGTGAGCCTCCGTGTACCACACTGCCCTCTCTAAACTCGTTGAGACGCTCACGTAATACAATGCAACGACTGTCTGGCTTGTGAGCTAACTTACTGCTTGATAATATAAAACATAGGAAAAGAGAAAGGGGAAAATATAAGTGCTACTGTCTGTAAATCTATCTATTAGCCTGTCAGGTCTTCATTTCCTCATTTCCAATGGAGCGCGGATTCAACAAGATTCAACAAGATTTTCAGACGTAGGCTATTCAGCATTGGACAATACAGAATGTCAATCTTAGCAATCTATCCAACAACAACCAATTAGGTTTCACCTGGTTTCACCAGGCTAAGGGCGTGCTCCGCTCCAGCTCAATCTGATTGGTTGGAAAACACATCACTCTCACGTGTTCTCTGTGAATTGCAAGTGTTTTTCAAACAATCATATTTTTTCATTAGATAAATTACCAAATAAATAAACGCCCACAGGGCGAATGTTTTTTTTACGACCTACTCCACGCTGGGACCAGGGCCAGAGTGACTCGTCTGCATGGAGCTCTCCTTTCCATCAGTTCAGGTCACTGTTGTTGAAGCATTTTAAGCATATGAGAATATAATGAATGAAAAAACGAGCGTCTGCACATAAGAAAAAACACATTTGATTGATATTTTATTATAAAAAAATATATGAAAAATGAAAAAAATAAAAAATAAAAATAAAAAATGATAATAATTTTTTTTATATAAAATCCCCAATCTAATAGAGGAGGACCATCCTTGTATGCCTCACAGGAAAAACCTCCTCTGCTGTATGTGGAGTGCAGCGATTCAACGTAATATTTGAGTCGGGCCGATAATATCGGTCGGGCTCTAGTCTGTACTACCGGTATGGAGCTTGCGTTAAAAATAAATAACTCGGCGTGAACACAGCTTAAGACACGCAAACAGGTGCGCAAGCGCAAATAGGGGATATCGCCCGTACCAGGATAGGGCCCAGAATGTTGGGTTTTTAACTCCAAGCATTTACTGTTGTCATCAGAACAGCGGCACTCTTAACGGCATTATTTATCATTCACACAGGCCCAATTATTTGAAGTGCAGCGTGATCGTGAACGTAACGAGCATGTCTGCAACCAAACGTCTCGGCTCGGTGAGGAAAAGCGAGTGAAATTGTTTGCATCAAACTCGTCTTACTGGACACTCAGCATGTGAGATACATTAAAGAAAAGATATGGACGTGAGAGAGCCAGGGGATTGCTGACAGGACATAATTAAGCTACAAACATTTCCCAAATCCAGACGTTGGGACTATTGCTGACTATGACTGCAACGTCTGATGCAGTGTTGTTTTTTCACCGAAGCTGTCAACAAAAACAACATCAAAACACAACATACAAAGCAAAATATAAAAATAATATAATTTTGGAAAAGGATGGGGGGGGGGAGGGAAACTTCTTATAGGCCACCTGTCTTCATTTCCACTATTAAGGAGAGAGAATCAAATGACAAGCTTGGTCGGTGTTGTCTAAAGAAATAGGTTGGGCATAATTAACTGAGAGATCAGGCAAGAGAGAGGTAGGAGAATGCTGTACCTCCATCTGTCTACTGAAGCAGTATAGGACTGGCTGTGACATGCTTTGTTGCTCACCAGACGTAACTGCCTCACTGAAAACGTGCCAAGGGAGAAGTAAAACAAGAAAAAGTCATATGTGAGGCGCCTGAGGTTTCCTCCTAGAATCGAGCCTAACTAACTGATAAGCACCACATTCTTTCTGACAACAGAGGATGAGCAACTTCCTGATGATGATTCAACTGAATATGTTGGCAGGAAGCTGAGCAATCTTCATTAAGGCCAATGGTCTTATTCAGTACTAGCTCAGTGGTTCTCAATGTGGGGGGTCCGCGGACCACCAGGGGTCCTTGAGGGCATTGCAAGGGGACGCCAGTAAACGAACAAACGATGAATTGTTATAAGCTTCATTATCTCACTACTATAATAAGGCAGAGGGGTTCCCCCGCGGTTCCACAGTTCCGCGGAGGTTCCACAGTTGCGCGGCGGCGCACAGTAGCAGGTTGAGAAACACTGCTCCAGCTCATTCAAATCCTATAATAAGTAGGGCTGCCGGTGGCGACTAATTTTCCCGACGTTTAAACGGAAGTTTTAAAGTAAGAAAACACTCAGAAAACAGCCAAAACTGAGCACCGTTTAATCTACAAGGTTGAAACGTTGTCCGAAGAAATAGTGTGTGTATTTGTGAGCCATTTGAAACTGTTAATTACATTCATCATAATCGTCAATATTCACAACATCTTGTGCTGTTTATGAACATTGCACATCAGGAAACATCAACAACTCACCCCAGCGCCGTGTACATAGTCCATTTAACTTTCAGAAGCGTTTGCAAGTTGAGTGGAAGCATCTTGTGCAGTCATACAAGCCATAGCTGCGTTATCTTGTGTGGCTAACAGGTTAGCAGCTAACCCGTTAGCTTGTCTGGCTAGCAATGCCATAGAGCGTCCACATGTCGTTGCGTCCACATGCCTTTGCTGAATGTCGGTGGAGTGGTTAACGTTATATGCCAGGTTTATCTGACAGCCTACATACAACCAGATTTTCATTTACTGGATCAAAATACTGCCAAACTGCGCTGGTTTTATGAGATGCCATCTCCCTTCCTTCTGCTCCTTTCCACTACGTTACAGCCAACGCTGCTCCACTCCCACTAACACATGTCTGGTTTGTTTACATCCGAGCATCAGAGGAGGAGGGGCTACAGCAGTGGCTGGTAAAGACGCAACAGCTCCCGCCCGCATTGTTTATTATTATGATTAGGGGTGGGAATCGTGGAGTAACTCACGATACGATATGGTCACGATACTTGGCCCTCGATAACGATATTATCACGATACAGCGATTCTGCGATAATCGATATATTGGAAGAAATTTAACCTATACGATACATCACGATATCTGTGTAACTGAAGAGAAACAAATACCCCTAAAACGCAAGAAGCAGGTATTATGTATTTATTAGCAGAATTGACATGAACTCTCTCAGAGTTCACTCACTCACTCATACCATTTTCGATACCACGGAGGAAAAGTTACACATTAAGTATTTTTATTATTATTATTAAAACAAGAAAACCTATATAACCTACCTACCTATATAATTTCTAAAAGTAGATATTAATGATCAAACATTTCCATTCATGTAGCCTACAGTATTTATGTTTTTGTTTCAACTACAAACATAAATAAACGTCAACTTAAAACTATGTTTCAACTACCACACACAGCATAATATTTTAGCCTTTTTATTAAAAATAAATAAATAATAATAATAATAATAATAAACATATCGATACTTAGTGCCAGTGTATCGATAACGTATCGCAAGTGGAAATATCGCGATACCGTGAGTATCACCCCTAATTATGATCATTTAATTATGCGTTTAACCGACTAGTCGTCAGCATCCCTAATAATAAGAATGCAAAGTGTCTGTGTGTGAGTGAGCAGATTGTGTTGGGCCACAGCTCTGCCATTTTATGTACGATCGCGCTGAATCTTTCAGGAAATGTAAAGAGCACCCCTAAGGCTGACCTAACAGAGCCGTATCTTTTCATTCGCTAATTAGGGCCGATTACTGGCCGATGGCTGTGCAGATTAAGCAAAACACTAATGAGGGTTTCCAAATTCCCATCATGGAAGTTTGAAACCCTCATTAGTGTTTTGCTTGCACCTGTGTTAACCCTGGCTTTTCGACACAAAATGGCCCCCGTGAGAAGGCCCCCCCCCCCGTGAGAAGGGTCTATCGCCGAACTTGCGATGCTGCGCACAGGCTGCGCGGCCTCCACCGGTCACACTCGATACACTGCGCGGCTATTCCGCTATAGTTCTAATAAATATACAAAAAACATTTTCCCTTCTAAACAACCACAGAGTAGCTCTGGTTTATGCATGTCAAAGAAAGGGTCAGGCTGCCTCTCAAAAAACAATCCATTGGCAATATTTACTGGACCATGTGTTTCCAGGTTACCAGTGTGTCACCTTGGTTTCTCCTATCGCCTACCAAATCTGCCCTGGAGGCACAGCAGGAGGCTAGCCTACAATGTTAGCTATATCATCTTATTTTACTGGATCATCTTTACAGCATAGTCTTGGTCTAGTGAATTTAGGCAGCTAAATGTATTTTTTTTTAACTGGCCCAGTAGCCACACATATACAACAGGTCCAAATTGCTCATCATAATCTATTTTTGGCGCTGCAAAGGCAGTTTTACTTCACCAATCAATACAGCCATCAATAAAGACTGATGTCCTCTGGTATCCAAAGCCATTACATTTTCCTGCTCCATCTTCATTTTGCACTAAATGAGAGGAGAGGAGCCAGCCTGGACTTCACTGTCTTCTTTACAAATGAGTCTACTCCTCCCATGAAGAATAGAGACACTGAAGGTCCAAGATGAAGATGGCTCGGTGGGGAAATTGAGTGAAATCCTGTACTTTAGATAGAGAAAAGACAGAGGCTGGGCAAATAAACAAGACAACGCTCATGACAAGCTCATCAATGACAAGGTATCAAATGAGGAAGAGAGAGAGCTCTGAGCTTGTAAAAAATAAACATGTAAATAAATACTCTCATCTGTTTTCGCTGAATATCAATGTGTTCGGCTGCCTATTGAGTGTTTTTGACCGCATACGCCCACAAAAAACATCAAACTTCCAAGATGTGCGAAAAATACGCATTTGCATTTTTCCCCCATTAGCCTATGGCTTCTGAATTTCATTGTCTTATCATTGCGTTATGGCTTTGGAATGAGTTCTGAAGAAAGAAAGGGGAAAAAAAACCATAAAAGGTTATGAGTCCTCAAAACTCCATGCTTGTGTGGAACCTATACCCCTGCACTGGCAAATCAGCCAACCACGTTTATTCAAGCAACACACGCGCGCGCGCGCACACACACACACACACACACACACACGCGCGCACACACGCACACACGCACACACACACACACACACACGCGCACACACACGTAGTCAAAGGCGACAGAGTTATGGTTAATCATTCAGCTTTGTTCTTTCTCCTCTGCATCTCTCCAGGCTATTTAGCGTTTGAGTTTCCGTTCAAAGCGGAGAGATGAGAGCTTCTGCTGAATAATGATAGAGGGATGAGAGAAAAGGCAAGAGAAAGAGCGTAAGAGGCCAGCCAGTAAGAGGTTGTCCCCTCCCTCCCTCCATCCTATTCCATCCATTCCACATACAGTACATGATGGCAGCATGTGGGAGTCCAAAGCGCTCCCCAGTCAGCGTGCATGTACTGTAACACACCAAGCACAACTCTAACTGTGTCTGTCCTTTTGACACCAGTGTATGGAGTGGGCTGCTGATGGGAGTAGGCCTACATTGTGAGGAATCCCACTCCTTTTCATGCTTTCAAAACAAAGCCTACAGCTAGTTAGTAGACTAGCCTAGCCCACTATTACATTGATCTCCTCCCACATAGGCCTACAACTTAATGCTACCAACTCAACTTTCATCCTCTTTAGCACATGTTGGGAACTGTGTTGCATTCATTTTCACATGATCTTTTTTTGTATCAACTGTTTCCCAATAAACGCAACAACACAGTTGTTCTCAAGAGGTGATGACCACAATAAATATATAGGCTATTAGAGAGACCTACAGGTGTTCTTGACTATGGGGGCCCAGACTCCCCCAGCATAACTCGGACCCTGCGTGATGTCAACTGACACTGACTTAAGCAGCAGGCACCCTGCTACTAGCTGCTACTACTAGGCTACTAGTCTAGGCCTACTAATACTACTACTACTACTACTACAGTAGCATTTATTAGCTCCATTAGCTATTGTTTATGTTGTATCCAGCTAGCCTATAGCGCACACATGTTCTCCAGGAAATGTAGCTTTCTAGTTAACGTTAGTCCATATTCATGTGATAGTCCTATATCGTGAAAACATCGCAAATTGAGTCCTGTAACTCACAGCGCTAAAGCTAACGTTAACCACGTCAATTAACTACTTAGCGTTAGTTAATATAGTTAACTCACCACGGAGTTCTTCATAGTGGCCTTAACAGTAAAACCTTCGGCTTTCTCCATTCTTCCCTCGGAACGTTTCGTACTTGTCCACATGGAAAATGAAATGACTTGGTCAATCTAGAGCGACGACCACTCTGTTTCACTCATTGACTGTCTGCAACCCACGAAACAGAGGCCAGTTAGTTGTTTCTGCTGCGGTTGCTAGGCAACCTGAGAGACGCTTTGGTCTGGTTGCTGGAGACACGTGTGTTTGTCCCCGTGTTGTGGTGCCTGATCACAATGAACCTAGAAAGAAGGAGGAGACATCACGTCGTGTCACCTTTGATTGAGAAATGCCAGATTAAAGAAACCACATTACAGTACGTGATGATGACTGATTATTTATTTATTTATTTATTTATTTATTTATTTATTTATTTATTTATTTATTGAATCTAAATTGTGGGCATTTCGTTTTCTTATTGGTCTCCAAACAGGTCATGGCTCTGTCCAGCAGCTGCATATAGCTCAACTCAAGCCACTGTTTGGTCCAAGATAGAGCTAGATTACATTCATGATACAAATGATGACCGAATGGGGCACGTCAACATCACATAGCCTATAGGCCTATATGTGTTTTCTTTAATCTAGTGGAAGCATTTTTCAATCAGAGGTGAAACGACACAGATCTGATCTGATGATGGTTTATTATAGTGGGCCTTTGAATTCCCCAACCATGGGCAAAATAAAATGACAACATTGAACTTTCTGAGATGTCTTAAAACCTAATGTATTGGAGAATGTCATACTATGTGATAATTTATTATAGGCCTATGTTAACCCATCCAATTACCCCCCCTGGTCTAAGTGGTGTTATTGTCCAACAATAGTCAACCTGCTGAGACACTAAATGAGGAGCCTCAATTAAACTGCTTCATATAAAAGAGTGATGAGAATTGTCATTATACCTGGGCTGACCACCTGCAATTTATTATTGTCATTATTTATATTTGGGTTTTTGTGTGGACCTAAATGCTTGAGGACTAATAGGAACTGTAAATATGGAAGAACAGAACAAAATAGTGTCATGACCATAATAGGCTCATGTACCACTCATATGCTTGCCCTTGCATCACATGACATTTTATGCATGCAAGCAATCAATCAGCTAATTTGTACATATTTCTTTAGTTTGGAAAGGTAGACTCAGGCCGGCTACGAACTCAGGACCTCTGGATCGACAGACCAGACCATGCACTGTTCAACACCTTAAAGGGATAGCTCACCCTAAAATCAAAATTCCTCTCACCTGTCGTGCTATTTATCCATCAAGATTGTTTTGGGATAGTTGTCTGGGTTTTGGAGATATTGGCTGTAGAGATGTCTGCCTTCTCTCCAACAATGGAACTGGATGGCAGTCGGCTTGTGATGCTCAAAGCACACAAAAAAAAAAAAAAATCAACAGCATTGTCTCTTTCCAGAAATCATGACCCGGTTACTCAAGATAATCGACAGACCTTGTTGTGAGCAGTTTCATGTAGGAACTATTTTCTTTTGACCAAACTACACCTACTAGCTAGTTCCCACATGAAACTAGCAGCAGCTAGAGCAGCAGCGAGCTATCGGGTGTAGTTCCTATACATAAAACTGCTCACAACAAGTCCGTGGATTATCAACAGCATTGTCTCTTTCCAGAAATCATGACCCAGTTACTCAAAATAATGCACAGACCTTGTTGTGAGCAGTTTCATGTAGGAACTATTTTCTTTTGCAGTCTCATCTAGGAACTAGCTAGCAGCTAGCGGGTGTAGTTCGGTTGAAAGAAAATAGTTCCTCCATGAAACTGCTCATAATAAGGTCTGTGGATTATCTTGATTATCTTCTTTGGCAGTTTGAGCACCACAAGCCGAGTGCCATCCAGTTCCATTGTATTGGAGAGAAGGCAGAAACGGGCGATATCTCCAAAACTCAGGCAACTAACACAAGACGATATAGATGGATAAATAGCACTACAGGTGAGAGGGAATATATTTTGGATTTTAGGGTGAGCTGACCCTTTAATACTTTGTAGAAGCATCAGTGAAAATCTAAATAGATGTTGCTGCAGCTCCCAGGCCACTGTTCTCCCTATAGAGGATAGATCACATGCAGCTGGTCATCATAGCAGGACAGAGGACCTTCATCTGGCAGTAAATACTTAATGATGCTCTTTGTCTGGCAGGTGGACTGAGGCCTTGACTCTCAATAAGCTGGTTAGAAAGCGCCCGAGCACTGAATCATTCACATTTAGGGAGTGGCACTTTTAATCTTCCAATATCCTTTTTGCCTCTGGAGACTTTCCTGGGGAAACTGGTGCAACTGTTATTCATCTTCGGCGCACAGGCAATTTCTCTAAAAGCCCCTATTTGTTTTTTATGGCTCCATTGAGAGAGGAGGGTATAGCAGCAGAGAGGGAGACTGTAAACAAGGTATGCAGGGAGGGCGAGTTATGTCCCTGTCAGCATTCAATGCTGGCCTCTCTCTCTCTCTCTCTCTCCCCCTCTCTCTCTCTCTCTCTCTCTCTCTCTCTCTCTCTCCTCAGAGGATTAAAGAGAGGAAGAGGGGAGTTTTCAGAGAGCAAACTGAGCAAACTGGAGCGTCAGCATGAATTCAGCCGGACTGAGAAATTACTGTTCAAACGGAATGGCACTATCTGGCTCCTGTGAGGAGGAGAGAGCACTATCTGGCTCCTGTGAGGAGGAGAGAGCACTATCTGTCTCCTGTGAGGAGGAGGAGAGAGCACTATCTGTCTCCTGTGAGGAGGAGGAGAGAGCACTATCTGTCTCCTGTGAGGAGGAGAGGACACTATCTGGCTCCTGTGAGGAGGAGAGAGCACTATCTGGCTCCTGTGAGGAGGAGGAGAGGACACTATCTGGCTCCTGTGAGGAGGAGGAGAGGACACTATCTGGCTCCTGTGAGGAGGAGAGGACACTATCTGGCTCCTGTGAGGAGGAGAGAGCACTATCTGGCTCCTGTGAGGAGGAGGAGAGAGCACTATCTGTCTCCTGTGAGGAGGAGAGAGCACTATCTGTCTCCTGTGAGGAGGAGAGAGCACTATCTGGCTCCTGTGAGGAGGAGGAGAGAGCACTATCTGTCTCCTGTGAGGAGGAGGAGAGAGCACTATCTGGCTCCTGTGAGGAGGGGAGAGCACTATCTGTCTCCTGTGAGGAGGAGAGAGCACTATCTGTCTCCTGTGAGGAGGAGAGAGCACTATCTGTCTCCTGTGAGGAGGAGAGGACACTATCTGTCTCCTGTGAGGAGGAGAGAGCACTATCTGGCTCCTGTGAGGAGGAGGAGAGAGCACTATCTGTCTCCTGTGAGGAGGAGAGGACACTATCTGTCTCCTGTGAGGAGGAGAGAGCACTATCTGTCTCCTGTGAGGAGGAGAGCACTATCTGCTCCTGTGAGGAGGAGAGCACTATCTGCTCCTGTGAGGAGGAGAGAGCACTATCTGTCTCCTGTGAGGAGGGGGAGGGCACTATCTGTCTCCTGTGAGGAGGAGAGAGCACTATCTGTCTCCTGTGAGGAGGAGAGAGCACTATCTGTCTCCTGTGAGGAGGAGAGAGCACTATCTGGCTCCTGTGAGGAGGAGAGAGCACTATCTGTCTCCTGTGAGGAGGAGAGAGCACTATCTGTCTCCTGTGAGGAGGAGAGAGCACTATCTGTCTCCTGTGAGGAGGAGAGAGCACTATCTGGCTCCTGTGAGGAGGAGGAGAGAGCACTATCTGCTCCTGTGAGGAGGAGAGAGCACTATCTGCTCCTGTGAGGAGGAGAGAGCACTATCTGCTCCTGTGAGGAGGGGGAGGGCACTATCTGCTCCTGTGAGGAGGAGGAGAGAGCACTATCTGGCTCCTGTGAGGAGGAGAGAGCACTATCTGCTCCTGTGAGGAGGAGGAGAGAGCACTATCTGCTCCTGTGAGGAGGAGAGAGCACTATCTGGCTCCTATGAGGAGGAGAGGACACTATCTGGCTCCTATGAGGAGGAGAGAGCACTATCTGCTCCTGTGAGGAGGAGAGGACACTATCTGGCTCCTATGAGGAGGAGAGAGCACTATCTGCTCCTGTGAGGAGGAGAGGAGCACTATCTGGCTCCTGTGAGGAGGAGAGGACACTATCTGTCTCCTGTGAGGAGGAGAGGACACTATCTGTCTCCTGTGAGGAGGAGAGAGCACTATCTGGCTCCTGTGAGGAGGAGAGGAGCACTATCTGCTCCTGTGAGGAGGAGAGAGCACTATCTGTCTCCTGTGAGGAGGAGAGAGCACTATCTGGCTCCTGTGAGGAGGAGAGGAGCACTATCTGCTCCTGTGAGGAGGAGGAGAGAGCACTATCTGTCTCCTGTGAGGAGGAGAGGACACTATCTGGCTCCTGTGAGGAGGAGAGGACACTATCTGTCTCCTGTGAGGAGGAGAGGACACTATCTGCTCCTGTGAGGAGGAGAGAGCACTATCTGTCTCCTGTGAGGAGGAGAGAGCACTATCTGTCTCCTGTGAGGAGGAGAGAGCACTATCTGGCTCCTGTGAGGAGGAGAGAGCACTATCTGTCTCCTGTGAGGAGGAGAGGAGCACTATCTGGCTCCTGTGAGGAGGAGAGGACACTATCTGGCTCCTGTGAGGAGGAGAGGAGCACTATCTGGCTCCTGTGAGGAGGAGAGGGCACTATCTGGCTCCTGTGAGGAGGAGAGGAGCACTATCTGGCTCCTGTGAGGAGGAGAGGACACTATCTGGCTCCTGTGAGGAGGAGAGGAGCACTATCTGGCTCCTGTGAGGAGGAGAGGACACTATCTGGCTCCTGTGAGGAGGAGAGGAGCACTATCTGGCTCCTGTGAGGAGGAGAGGGCACTATCTGTCTCCTGTGAGGAGGAGAGGACACTATCTGTCTCCTGTGAGGAGGAGAGAGCACTATCTGTCTCCTGTGAGGAGGAGAGAGCACTATCTGGCTCCTGTGAGGAGGAGAGGACACTATCTGGCTCCTGTGAGGAGGAGGAGAGAGCACTATCTGTCTCCTGTGAGGAGGAGAGGACACTATCTGGCTCCTGTGAGGAGGAGAGGAGCACTATCTGGCTCCTGTGAGGAGGAGAGAGCACTATCTGGCTCCTGTGAGGAGGAGAGGACACTATCTGTCTCCTGTGAGGAGGAGAGAGCACTATCTGCTCCTGTGAGGAGGAGAGGAGCACTATCTGGCTCCTGTGAGGAGGAGAGAGCACTATCTGCTCCTGTGAGGAGGAGAGAGCACTATCTGCTCCTGTGAGGAGGAGAGGACACTATCTGGCTCCTGTGAGGAGGAGAGAGCACTATCTGGCTCCTGTGAGGAGGAGAGGAGCACTATCTGGCTCCTGTGAGGAGGAGAGAGCACTATCTGTCTCCTGTGAGGAGGAGAGGACACTATCTGGCTCCTGTGAGGAGGAGAGAGCACTATCTGGCTCCTGTGAGGAGGAGAGAGCACTATCTGTCTCCTGTGAGGAGGAGAGAGCACTATCTGTCTCCTGTGAGGAGGAGAGGGCACTATCTGTCTCCTGTGAGGAGGAGAGGACACTATCTGCTCCTGTGAGGAGGAGAGAGCACTATCTGGCTCCTGTGAGGAGGAGAGAGCACTATCTGTCTCCTGTGAGGAGGAGAGAGCACTATCTGGCTCCTGTGAGGAGGAGAGAGCACTATCTGGCTCCTGTGAGGAGGAGAGGACACTATCTGGCTCCTGTGAGGAGGAGAGAGCACTATCTGTCTCCTGTGAGGAGGAGAGGACACTATCTGGCTCCTGTGAGGAGGAGGAGAGAGCACTATCTGGCTCCTGTGAGGAGGAGGAGAGCACTATCTGCTTCTGTGAGGAGGAGGGCACTATCTGTCTCCTGTGAGGAGGAGAGAGCACTATCTGTCTCCTGTGAGGAGGAGAGAGCACTATCTGGCTCCTGTGAGGAGGAGAGAGCACTATCTGTCTCCTGTGAGGAGGAGAGAGCACTATCTGTCTCCTGTGAGGAGGAGAGGGCACTATCTGTCTCCTGTGAGGAGGAGAGGACACTATCTGCTCCTGTGAGGAGGAGAGAGCACTATCTGTCTCCTGTGAGGAGGAGAGAGCACTATCTGCTCCTGTGAGGAGGAGAGAGCACTATCTGGCTCCTGTGAGGAGGAGAGAGCACTATCTGGCTCCTGTGAGGAGGAGAGAGCACTATCTGCTCCTGTGAGGAGGAGAGAGCACTATCTGGCTCCTGTGAGGAGGAGAGAGCACTATCTGTCTCCTGTGAGGAGGAGAGAGCACTATCTGTCTCCTGTGAGGAGGGGAGAGCACTATCTGTCTCCTGTGAGGACGAGAGAGCACTATCTGGCTCCTGTGAGGAGGAGAGAGCACTATCTGCTCCTGTGAGGAGGAGAGAGCACTATCTGCTCCTGTGAGGAGGAGAGAGCACTATCTGTCTCCTGTGAGGAGGAGAGGACACTATCTGGCTCCTGTGAGGAGGAGAGAGCACTATCTGTCTCCTGTGAGGAGGAGAGAGCACTATCTGCTCCTGTGAGGAGGAGAGAGCACTATCTGGCTCCTGTGAGGAGGAGAGAGCACTATCTGCTCCTGTGAGGAGGAGAGAGCACTATCTGCTCCTGTGAGGAGGAGAGAGCACTATCTGCTCCTGTGAGGAGGAGAGAGCACTATCTGGCTCCTGTGAGGAGGAGAGAGCACTATCTGCTCCTGTGAGGAGGAGAGAGCACTATCTGGCTCCTGTGAGGAGGAGAGAGCACTATCTGCTCCTGTGAGGAGGAGAGAGCACTATCTGGCTCCTGTGAGGAGGAGAGAGCACTATCTGCTCCTGTGAGGAGGAGAGAGCACTATCTGCTCCTGTGAGGAGGAGAGAGCACTATCTGCTCCTGTGAGGAGGAGAGGAGCACTATCTGTCTCCTGTGAGGAGGAGGAGAGGAGCACTATCTGTCTCCTGTGAGGAGGAGGAGAGGAGCACTATCTGGCTCCTGTGAGGAGGAGAGGAGCACTATCTGTCTCCTGTGAGGAGGAGGAGAGGAGCACTATCTGGCTCCTGTGAGGAGGAGAGGAGCACTATCTGGCTCCTGTGAGGAGGAGAGGGCACTATCTGGCTCCTGTGAGGAGGAGAGAGCACTATCTGTCTCCTGTGAGGAGGAGAGGAGCACTATCTAGCTCCTGTGAGGAGGAGGAGAGGACACTATCTGGCTCCTGTGAGGAGGAGGAGAGGACACTATCTGGCTCCTGTGAGGAGGAGAGAGCACTATCTGCTCCTGTGAGGAGGAGAGGAGCACTATCTAGCTCCTGTGAGGAGGAGGAGAGGACACTATCTGGCTCCTGTGAGGAGGAGGAGAGGACACTATCTGGCTCCTGTGAGGAGGAGAGGACACTATCTGGCTCCTGTGAGGAGGAGGAGAGGACACTATCTGGCTCCTGTGAGGAGGAGAGAGCACTATCTAGCTCCTGTGAGGAGGAGGAGAGGACACTATCTGGCTCCTGTGAGGAGGGGGAGGGCACTATCTGGCTCCTGTGAGGAGCAAGATAGGAGGCCTAGTGCTATTAGTGGGCGTGGTCAGGCGCATTCCCTAATTTTTCCTCGGTGCTAAAGCCGGCGCTAACCATTTAACCATGCCTTTTTATGCGTAGAATGATTCACAACTGTGGCCATTGGTGATCTGCAGTAAACCAATCACATTCTTCCCTTTCACGCTCCGATTCCACGGAGCGATCCAGTCCGATCAGAAAAGCACGACCCAAGCGCTCTGAGCTTGGGTCCCTCTTTCATCCCCGCCTGTCTCCATATGCTCCACAAACAAATCTCACGGCAGTTTAAATACAGCAGGCATGTAAATACGCTACACTATAGCAAGAGCAAACTGAGAACAATGTTCTAAACGCATCGGCTAGAAAAACATAGCCTATCCCTGGATGTCATGATGAGATTAGATTGGTGAAAGTTTGGACAGAATCATTGCATCGTTTTCTCTCGCTGCCTTTTCTTCTCCCCCTCTGCACGACATGAGGTAGGATGATGCAACAGCCTCTGAATGACAGGGGCTCAAAACTACGGTATAACTTTTTTTTCATCGGTCATTGTGCCTGCCTAGTGCCTACATATAAATTAGTGGCCTTTCCCCCAAAATAGTGATGGTTCTGTCATTCTGTGGTGTAGCCTACATTTCAGATCTGATGCTTGCAGTGCGCTATAGGGGCAGAAATTGATGCGCGAGAGAGAGAGAGTGAGAGAGGGAGTGAGAGAGGGGGGAGAGAGAGTGAGAGAGAGGGGGGAGAGAGAGTGAGAGAGAGAGGGAGTCAGAGAGGGAGTCAGAGAGGGAGAGAGGGAGTGAGAGAGAGAGGGGGGAGAGAGAGTGAGAGAGAGAGGGGGGGGGAGAGAGAGTGAGATAGCGGCAGAGAGAGTAATTGAATAACGCCGTGGGTGCATCCCTGGGGCCGGCACACTGAATAAGGCCTGGTTTTGAAAAGCCTAACTGCAAAATTAACGCCAGTTGGGAAGATCGCTTTTGGCTGGTATATACAAGGCCGAAAGGCCCATTCTGGCCTATTCTGGCACTGCGCCGGCCCACGCCTCTTCAGCGTAAAGCGCATTTCAGGGCGTAAAAACATGACGCTATCTTCCCGAGTCACAGGTAGGCAGGCGCAAAGCGTGTTTTTTTGCGTCTAACACCAGTTTAGTGCCTAAGGCCAGGGGGAGAATAGAGCCCTGCATGTTTGTCCGTCTGTAACACCTGTGAGTATGTATGTCCATCTGTAACACCTGTGAGTATGTATGTCCATCTGTAACACCTGTGAGTATGTATGTCCATCTGTAACACCTGTGAGTATGTTTGTATGTCCATCTGTAACACCTGTGAGTATGTATGTCCATCTGTAACACCTGTGAGTATGTATGTCCATCTGTAACACCTGTGAGTATGTATGTCCATCTGTAACACCTGTGAGTATGTATGTTTGTCCGTCTGTAACACCTGTGAGTATGTATGTTTGTCCATCTGTAACACCTGTGAGTATGTATGTTTGTCCGTCTGTAACACCTGTGAGTATGTATGTTTGTCCGTCTGTAACACCTGTGAGTATGTATGTTTGTCCGTCTGTAACATCGCGTAGCATATGATTTTTATGAATAATCTACAGTGTAATGTAAGTATAGTCAAACAACAACTGTTTCAGATTCAAAAGGAACAATGGATGGAGGAGATTTGGAAGAAACCAAAGCTCAGAAATTATGTCCAAATTAAAGAAGATTATTTTACTGAACCATATGTAATGTCAAATCTAAAAAGAGGACAGAGGTCTCTATGTGCTCAGTTAAGAAGCGGTACCCTACCACTGGCAATTGAGGTAGGTAGATATACATGTGTTCCTGAAGAGTTGCGTTTATGTGTTTTTTGTGATCTTGGTGTTGTGGAGGATGAATTTAATTTTGTGTTTCATTGTCCCATATACAATGATTTGAGAAATCCTTTATTTGAGAAAATCCAGTTGAAGAATCCCGATTTGTTTTGGCTGTCAGAAGGTCATATGTTGAGTTGGCTTTTTGATAAGGAAATTTTTGTTTTAGCCAGATTTATAGAAAATGCCTGGCGACTAAGACAGGGAACATTGTACCCAGTATAATTGATTTTTTTTGGAAAGTGAATGTTTCAATGAAATGCCCTTTCCTTTCTTTTCCTTTCTTTTCTTGATTCTGTATAAAGGTATATTATGATTTGTTGTGTAGCCATCTTGGCGATTGTAATTATGATATAGTGTCTTGTAAGCCCATATGGGCTGGGCACCCAGGTGCATGACACTTAAATAAAAATATCAATCAATCAATCAATCAATCAATCGTAACACCTGTGAGTATGTATGTTTGTCCGTCTGTAACACCTGTGAGTATGTACAGTATGTTTGTATGTCTGTAACACCTGTGTCAGTCACCCTACAGCTAAATTTCTCTTTTCCACATTACAATTGAAGTGGGACATCTTTGTAAGGAGGTGGTTACCTGTAGTAGGCTACTTGTCAACATGAGAGGGATCCAGACCTTGTCCTGTAATGTCTTTCATTGGGGGGGTGCTGTGCTGCTCTTTCATTAAGGGGACATGTTTTATCCTTATGGAAAAGTTTTCCCACAAAAACATACATTTTCATTATAATTTGTTTTTTGATGAGGGAACTGCGTAGTATACCTTTAATGACTGTAATGCCTTTCCTTTTTCTTTTCTTTTTTTTACTAAGTCTGTACAGTCCAACATGCTGATATTCATATAATACTGTCATGCTTTGCTGTCAAGGATTGTATTGTGTGTCGGTCTTGTGTGTCCGTCTATATTGTAAAAAAAAACTAATACTAAGTAACACTAACCTAAAGGTCAACATTTTTTCACGTGTTCCACAGCTGCTTCAAGGACACACACATATATAGTCTACGACTTGACTTACACAGTAGAAATTCATTCGCAGTTTCTGCCACTAATGATGTATTGTTGTGAGTAACCATGGTTTGTATTTTGAACTTTCTGGGGAGGGGGGGGGGGGTACAAAAAGAATGAGGTGAAAATGTGAGTAACAGAATCACAAAGGGA
Organism: Poromitra crassiceps; assembly: GCF_964638095.1. Lineage (NCBI taxonomy): Eukaryota > Metazoa > Chordata > Actinopteri > Beryciformes > Melamphaidae > Poromitra > Poromitra crassiceps. The sequence continues at coordinate 3,148,823 of NC_139625.1, forward strand.
CTGCAATACTGCATCCTGCTGTGATAAATGTATGTTTTATTTATTCGTTGTATCTATAGTGTGGGGACTGCATCACCATGCTGTCCCTCCCTGGGTTTGATCTCCAGCTCATTTGTCGGCTATATAGCCATCGTGCTGCTGTGAGGGAAAACAGCAATTAGGAGATCGTTAGAGCAGAAACTCACACCTACAAAACAGAGGACCGGGAGGAGGCCATGCAGGGGAAGAGTGTCACAGCCGAGAAACACAGGTGCCCCCAATTACCACGAGGCAGGACAAACAGCCATTAGAGTAGGCCGTTAGGCTGTAGGAAGACTGGCCAGGCAGGGGCTTGTTGGGCTTAGCAGGTCGTCAGGTTGTGAAGCCACACAAAGTGTACAAGCTATCTGACTGTGATGAATGTAGTCGGATGCAAAAGGTAATGGGGATAGTATACTCTGTGTTGCTGCTTTTATTATATCCTATAAGACAGCAAAAGTATAATGATTAGTAATAATGATTATACTGTAATACAGTAATAGTCTAACAATTTGATTGATTGATTTGGTTTCGTTTTTCATGAATATAGTAGCCTTCTGCTTTTCTATCTGAGAACCCAGACCAACACAGTAGTAGTGATTGTATTATAATTGTGGCAGGATAGTATACAAATATCAAAACAAAACTGTCTACATTATTGGATAAAATAATGATGCCACATCATGCCATATGAGCCATGAGCCAACAGCATACATTGCAATAATGTCACTATAACTGCCCTACTGAGTACCACAGACACTCTCCCAACAGCAATATTATAGCAATATAATTGTAGTGATTCATCATTTGGTATATACATGATACTTACGCCCATAACACTGATGCTAATTCCATGGCTTAGAGTTAAAGTGGCAAAAGGGGTGGGTGGGGGGTGCTTGATTAAATACAATCCAATTATTAGGCAGAAACTTGCATAACGCAAAACTATAAATAGTTCAGCTCCTTGGTTTCAGAGTTGTTGTGGGATAATGTGTTTGTATGTGTCTGCAGAGTGATGACATCTGGAGGACACTTGTTACGAGTAGTGTTAAATACAGCTCAGTGAAATAATGAAGATGAACCACTAAATGCTGAATGTCGTTTTTAAGTTAGCAATGTCTGGTATGTTTTGCTAAATACAGGCAATTTGCTAAATACAGTCTATTTGCTAAACTAGCTACGCACACTAGATTCCTAGGCTCAACATTCCTAGCGCGCATGCGCAGCTCGGCCCCTGCGTGGCCTCGCCTGCCCTAATGGCGCATGCGTGTGTGTGTGTGTGTGTGTGTGTGTTTTGTGTGTGTGTATATGGGTGTGTGTTCAAGTTCAAGGGGTGTGTGGGGAGGAGGTGGATGCAGGCACGGTGGTGGGGTGTGTGGGGAGGAGTGGGATGCAGGCACGGTGGTGGGGTGTGTGGGGAGGAGGTGGATGCAGGCACGGTGGTGGGGTGTGTGGGGAGGGTGGTGGATGCAGGCACAGTGGTGGGGTGTGTGGGGAGAGTGGTGGATGCAGGCACAGTGGTGGGGTGTGTGGGGAGGAGTGGGATGCAGGCACGGTGGTGGGGTGTGTGGGGAGGAGGTGGATGCAGGCACGGTGGTGGGGTGTGTGGGGAGGGTGGTGGATGCAGGCACGGTGGTGGGGTGTGTGGGGAGAGTGGTGGATGCAGGCACAGTGGTGGGGTGTGTGGGGAGGAGGTGGATGCAGGCACGGTGGTGGGGTGTGTGGGGAGGAGGTGGATGCAGGCATGGTGGTGGGGTGTGTGGGGAGGGTGGTGGATGCAGGCACAGTGGTGGGGTGTGTGGGGAGAGTGGTGGATGCAGGCACAGTGGTGGGGTGTGTGGGGAGGGTGGTGGATGCAGGCACAGTGGTGGGGTGTGTGGGGAGGGTGGTGGATGCAGGCACAGTGGTGGGGTGTGTGGGGAGAGTGGTGGATGCAGGCACAGTGGTGGGGTGTGTGGGGAGGAGGTGGATGCAGGCATGGTGGTGGGGTGTGTGGGGAGGAGGTGGATGCAGGCACGGTGGTGGGGTGTGTGGGGAGGGTGGTGGATGCAGGCACAGTGGTGGGGTGTGTGGGGAGGGTGGTGGATGCAGGCACAGTGGTGGGGTGTGTGGGGAGGAGGTGGATGCAGGCACGGTGGTGGGGTGTGTGGGGAGGAGGTGGATGCAGGCACGGTGGTGGGGTGTGTGGGGAGAGTGGTGGATGCAGGCACAGTGGTGGGGTGTGAGGGGAGGAGGTGGATGCAGGCACGGTGGTGGGGTGTGTGGGGAGGAGGTGGATGCAGGCACGGTGGTGGGGTGTGTGGGGAGAGTGGTGGATGCAGGCACGGTGGTGGGGTGTGTGGGGAGGAGGTGGATGCAGGCACAGTGGTGGGGTGTGTGGGGAGAGTGGTGGATGCAGGCACAGTGGTGGGGTGTGTGGGGAGGGTGGTGGATGCAGGCACAGTGGTGGGGTGTGTGGGGAGGAGGTGGATGCAGGCACGGTGGTGGGGTGTGTGGGGAGGAGGTGGATGCAGGCACGGTGGTGGGGTGTGTGGGGAGGGTGGTGGATGCAGGCACAGTGGTGGGGTGTGTGGGGAGAGTGGTGGATTCTCAGACGTATTGTCATAGGACACAAACCAAGCTGGTAATTAACTTTTTCTGCTGCTGGTGGGGGGGTTACATGTGGGCTGGTCAGAGGGCCCAGGTGTGAGAGGCACGGTTCTCTACTGCTGTACACGCCCCTGGTCCTGCAGGGTTTCGAATCTCGACCATGGCCCTTTCTCTGCATTTGCATGTGCTCCCCATTTTCATGTGTGCTTCCTCGCATCCCCCACACACACACATTCCATCAACATGCAGGTCAGGTGAACTGGAGTTCTCATAGATGTGAATGTGAGGCTGAGTGTGTTTATCTGTCTATTTGTTTTCCTGTCTGGACTCCCCTCATCCATTATGAGCCTGTCAGTGTGCTGTGGCAGGCAGCGCACTGACTTAAAGGGAAGAAGAGCTGATTTGATTGGCTGTGATTGACAGCAGCGCCTACCCACGGATAATTTATTCCTCCTTATCTATCTCCTATTACAGCTGTGCCGCAGGTGCAGCACTGCTGCACTACAGTGCCCCTGGTCATGAAATTACCTCAACTTGCATCACCGCCCGCGCCTTGCACCGTGATTCACCTAAATAAGGCCCACAATGAAATACATACCAAAACAAAATACTAATATTTCCCGGAGAATCAATGATACCTAAAGCTATTAAAGGATCAAATGGAATCCAGATGTGTTATAACATTGCGAGGCAGCTGGATTGGAGATCACTAGATCACGGTCACACGACAAATCCATCTTGACACGCTACAAACTCTTGGTTTGAATCTGAACCAGCAGTGGTTCTCACCAATCAGCATCCAGAGGCAGCTACCACGGTGGGATGTAGGCGTGACGACCCGAGGCCGTGATAGACAGATGGTTAATCCAATCAGTTGCCAGAGAGCTTGCACTTAGAGAGGATAAGGTTCCTGTTGAGAGACAAAACTAACAGAGTTTGATAGGATCTGGACCCCTTTTACTGGCTTTCTTAGCGAAAGGGACGTGTGATAATTTATGCATCTAACACAAAGGACACTACTCTGAGTAGCTATGGGGTGGGGCGGGACCATAGATAGTAATAGATCTGGATAACGTGAGCCCATTGGGTTTTGATACCAGAAAATGAGGCTTGAATCTCCCGCTTCCTGCTCATCGTTGATTGGTTGAATGGCTTAATTCTACACGGAAGTACGGGGAGAGGGGGCGGCTGCCCCTAGCGGCTGCCGGGGGAGTTTCCGAATTTGTCTCACAGGCTTGGCTTGAATACATACATGGCTTGAACTGACCACTGACTGCCATCTTCTGGTTGCTAACTCATTGAGTGCCAGCCACTTTTGGAAAACGGATGCTCCCAGTGCCAGCCCTTTCAGAGCGTTTTCAGTGATAACTCAAGACCCACAGAATATTGTGTGATATTACTATGTAAACACCGAACACGCCCAAAGAACGATGAGACTCTCTTGTATCATCAGCAAAAAAAAGTTTATTGATATCATTTTCCGTTCTTTAGTTATCAGCCGGAGAAGATAGGTTGATTTCACCAAAAACAGACCTTTCAAACTAGAAGCTGAGATAATGAGCCTTTTGTGAAATGAAGCATTTCAAGCACATCACTGACTCTGAAGCTAATATTTTCTGATGTGACACCTCAAAAATAATTTCCTTCAATAAAAGAGCGAAAACAAAGGAATTTTGATGGCAAAATAATATTTTTTAGCTGCAACCAGCAGCGCTGGCCCCTGCGTGGTCTTGATTTACTGCTGGTGGGCATCAGATATTCTAGCTTGTGTTTGCCAATCTGTCTGTCCATCGAGCCTGCTGTCTGGGTCGGTGTTGTATGGTGCCCTGCGTGCCCCACCCCCCTCAACTGCACACTCCTCCTCCGTGGGAGTGTCTCTGGTGGCTCTCTGCTCTGAATTTTCCATTGCACGTTTCAAAGTGCGCTGCACCCAGCCCATTTTCACAGCACTCCGCCGTTTTTGTCGCCGGCTCCCAGCGCTTCCAGCTGAGAATAATTTATCTTTTCAGAAAGACGCTCGTGTCGGGTGCTCCTTTTCTGGCAACTAATCATGTGGAGGGGCTATCGCAGCGGAGATGGAGGGGCTCAATTGTGGCAGCAGACTGGCTGCTGTTCACAGGCACAGCTAACGTTACAGCATTTCCGTTTCCCCACACGGCTTCTTCTACTCTTTTTTCTCATCTTTCTCTAATCCGGAGAGCACTGTCGCCACCTAATGGGTCCGTAAAATAGCTTATACATCTTCAAAATCCCCCATACTTTTACAGGAGATGCATCAGGCTTTGATCCACGTCCCACCGTCAAAAAACGCAATTGACGCAAATACGTTACTATTTGAATTGACGACGATAGTCGTCATTGGCACTCAATGAGCTAAGCTCGCTAGCTGGCTGGTTGCAGTGGTGAAATGGTCCAAGAAAACAAAATATATAATAACTTTTAGCCCAAAGGTATGGGCGATTAGCAGTCCAGCCAGCCGACCACCGTCTTGTCCGGGGCCTGGCCAAGAGACCATGGCAACCGCGCGGGAAGTGGGGAGCTGCTGGGGCTGCAGCCCCCTCTGGTGGCGGCCTCAGCCCCTGTACCTTCCTACGACTTCCAGTTCCAGGTGAGGTGTAGTGTACAGTATGTTAATGTTAGTTAAAACCTTTCATCTCTCAATCAATGTGTCTGTGTGGGTCGCTGATGCTGACGCTGTTCATGTTCTATGGTGCTGAGATGAGTGTGTGGTTTACAGTGATTTGGTCGCTTGTTCCTATTCTGTCGAACTGAAGTGGTGTGTGAAGTGTGTGTGTCTGTGTGTGTAGGTCGCTGTTAAATCTCCTATGGTGCGTTTGCGTCACTACAGCTTTATCGCTTTATCGGGGGATGGGTTGGGCGACGGGCAAGTATGGGCACCCACTGGCACAGACATAAATCGGCGCCCCTGATTCCATTCAAGTTTTAAGACAATGTGCAATACAAGTGCCAACTTCACGCAGCATGCTCGCACAAGGCCGCGCAGCGCACTTTGCGCGTGCACGCACCTTGCACATGTACGTGCAAAGTGCACGGCGCGGCGCGCTTGCGTCAGCCCCCCTTGTGGGAGATAGCTTCCCGCGCGCCTGGACCATGGTGTGGTGTGAGCCTCCAGCCTGCTATGTTAGATAACGTTAAATGGTCCGCCATGTTATGAGCGTCCCCTTACATGTATGGTATCTATACAGTTACGTGTGTCTACTAACATTATTAAAATATCATTAAGTAACGTTATTTTCTGATAATTTGCTAAACTATTACTTGCTATCTGCTAGCATTGGTTGCTAGGTTGCTTAACGATTGTCTTATTTGTGTACTTTCCGAAGACTAGATGCCTTGCGGCACATTGCTGCCTGTCGGAAGTATTACTGTCCTTATTATCTGATGTAAATCGTCTATTTTCCTCGAAATGGGCTATAATTTAGAAAATGGAGGGCGTGAGAGCATGAAAAAGACTTGAAATTGTTTTTGCAGGCCATAAACTCATTTGGAAAGTGTTTATTTAAGACATAGACCAAGAGAGAAGTTGGCTCGTTTCCCATAGAGTTGAATGCATGTTCCTGGGGAGTGCTACAAAAACTTTTTTACACCAAAGGACCACAATGGAAATAAGCCCTGGGCTTTTTTGTGTTATCCTTGACGGCTTGTACATATGCTTTTGTGTATGCTTATTTATTTTGCCTCCTTTGAGCTGATGAAATGTATACCTGTGGCATTTAAGACGTGTCAAATAAATTCATTCATTCATTCAACTGCGCCCCCCACTGGCCATTTGAAAGAATGCAATTTCCGCATAGGCTTCAAAAAGAGGGAGGCTGAATTGGGGACTGGGCGGGACGGGTATGTAGTGTTGGGCAAGTTACTTTGAAAATGTAATATACTACATACTACTAGTTACTTTCATTTGAAAGTAATAAGTTACTTTACAATATTACTGTCTGTGTAGAGTAACTCATTAGGCTACTTACTACTATCTGGCGGCGTGGTCAGGGTGGGGTAAATCCCCCGTTCTCCCCATTCAAAAAAGTTAGCATTTAGCTGCTAGCCCAGCCCAGGCAGACAGCATCTGGGATTCAACCACCACAGTAAACACACATCTGATCAGACGTCGATGTACCTGCTCTAGAATCCACAATCCTGTAGTGTAGAGCCACAGCACCGTCCTTTGGTGAGTCAGCCCATTGAGATATAGATTTTTTTTACCCCACTCGTGCGCCAGCCGTAGTAACATTTTGTGGGCGTTCCCACAGGCCGACTGTATCTATACTGATCACTGTAAAGTGCTTCTCTGAATGTCCATCAAATACTGTCATCAAACTGCAAATACCCAAGGAACACCCAAAACAGCACGACAAGCGTTGTTTTGTTTTTGTTTGTCTTTACTCCTGTATAGCCTGCTTTCCCTAGAGCAGGGGTTCCCAAACTTTTCTGACCAAGTACCACTACGTACCAAACCACATTTCCCAGGGACCACTTCCACTGCGTATACCCCCCCCCCCCCCATAAAATAAACTTTGGTGATTTAACCATGCAGTAGCAGCAGAAAGGCTAAATAACAATATAAGGCTACTAGCTGGTTCAAAATGGACACAAACTCGTCCAACATTAGGCTGGGAAAAAGAGGACCCCTTTGAAAAAGTTGTTTTTCCTTCGCCAACATTTTGCCTAACTTTGAAGTGTTATTTAGCTACCTTCCTGACAAGCTAGCATGACATGGTTGGTACAGATCGATTTCTTAAGTCTTCTAGTTTCATATGATACCAGAAACTTCACTCTGGCTTTAAAACTGAGCCTGCTGCAGCCTCTGAAAGTATTATGTTCAATGTTCAAAATTGTGATGTTTCCTAAATATATATTTCCGAAAATCGGCCCAATCCGGCAACTGCTCAGGGTTAATGTGTATGTTCAAAGGCAGGGCAGTTGGCTCTGTTCAAAAGCAGCTAGGGCAGTTAGCTCTGTTCAAAGGCAGGGCAGTTGGCTCTGTTCAAAGGCAGGGCAGTTGGCTCTCTTCAAAGGCAGGGCAGTTAGCTCTGTTCAAAGGCAGCTAGGGCAGTTAGCTCTGTTCAAAGGCAGCTAGGGCAGTTAGCTCTGTTCAAAGGCAGAGTTAGCTCTGTTCAAAGGCAGGGCAGTTAGCTCTCTTCAAAGGCGGGGCAGTTAGCTCTGTTCAAAGGCGGGGCAGTTAGCTCTGTTCAAAGGCGGGGC
>NC_139625.1:3161649-3180111 GCF_964638095.1 Poromitra crassiceps
CCTGACCCTGCAGACCCGGGCGGCGCTGTGCTGCTGTAGCCACGCGACAGCCACTGCCCCCCTCTGCGGAACCAGCACCAGCCTCCACCCGACCCTCATGTCCTGAACTGTCTGAACCTCCCGCGGGGAGGCTATCAGTGGTATAAAAACAGCAAAATATCACTTCTCCTCCAAAATCTGCAATAATTTTCAGCTGATTGCGGCCTCTTTTAGAAAGTATACAACAAGATTATCTCAGAAACTTCGCAAGCTGCAAAAAACGCTCACATCTCAAATGCTGCAACCAGGGGAGGTGATCTTTAATCTGTGAACAGAAGCTTCAGGTGGATCATCTACAGAACCTCCAGGCCATGCAGTCTCTCTCCCTCCTCACCAATGCAGCTTTTGTTCTGTTCTCTTGTTTAATGTAGTTTGTGTTAATAAATTATTGTCTTAAAGTCCCTGGAAACCAGATTTTTTTTTTTATTATTTAGCATTTTGAGTTAATCACATCACAGGAACCTATGGTAATAAGCCACCAGCCAAATTTGAACGATGATGAACGTCGCAAAGTATATACATTATGTTTGACAGTCATGGCAAAAGTCATCAGAATCAATTAGATTTTAGAGTGTATTTTCTCCCGCGGACTGTGTGGGCGTGTCCCGTCTGCAGCAGTTGTTCTCTCTCTCTCGGAGGAGACCTGCTGGAGGAGACCTGCTCGGAGGAGACCTCTCTCTCCGTTAACGGAAAGAGAGAGAGAGAGAAGGAGAGAGAGAGAGAAGGAAAGAGAGATGGAGTGTGTGTGTGTGTGTGAGAGTGTGTGTGTGTGTGTGTGTGTGTGTGTGTGTGTGTGTGTGTGTGTGTGTGTGTGTTCGCGGCTTCGCGCGTTGCTCGGCGCGTTGCTCGGCGCATAGTACAGACAGAGAGGGTTTACAGAGAGGAAGAGATCTCTGCCGCTGTACTACTGTGTGTGTGTCAGTGTGTGTGTGTGCGCGCGTGCGTGCATGCGTGTGTGTGATTCGATTAAATCTTATGACGTGATAAGATTCAATGAGGAAATGGAAATCCAGACCTTGTAGAAAAGTGTCGATTTTTGGGGTTAGGGTTGAAAGTAATGTCAATTAATTTCTGAGGCACACAATTACTCACATAAGACCCTAAATTTAATAGTTAGAAGGATTTTGTGGATTTTGGTTTCCAGGGAGTTTAACTTTTACTCCGGCGGGTTACTTCCCTGAGCCAGGTTGTAATATACGGGGGCTCGTACGGGATTTGAACCCGGGACCTCTCGCTCTCGCACCCATAAATGTATGTTAGACAGGGATTTGAATCCGGGACCTCTCGCACCCATGTATATTAGACAGGGCCAGGAAAGTGGGAGGGTTGTCAAACAAGACAAGTCACAAACTAAGTATCACTGTTATGCACAATAGTACATGTATGTGAATTTACTGTAGCTGTTTCCACAGTATAGCTGCGTTAACTCTCACCTATTTGTGCAAAAGTGTAGTCGTTGCACTCACTATGACCTTGCAAATCTTAAAAATAAAAAGAGAATTCCACATCTTTACTAAAATCCTGTTTTCTTTAGTCCTTCACAGAGAAATAGTTGTTTGTGCCACCATGTCGTCTGTTGTACTACAGTTTGCCACACAGCTTTCACTACTTCTCACCATAGATTTTAAATCACAATGCCTAAAAAGCATCTAATGGTTGTGAGTTTTGATCAGGAAGGCCTCAACAGGAAGCATGGCTGTTAGAAGACACTTGACACATATTGGATGTTGAGGGAATGGAACCTCTTTTCCAATCCGTTGCCCAGTCGTCCGCTGTCTCACTATCATTCACATATCCTCCCAGGAAGTAACCCTAACCCTAACCCTAAGTCCTTGGCCACACTGCTCCGTCAGAAAATGGACAGAACGGATAGACGGATAGATTTATGTCCGTTGCATGTACAAGTAACCTACTTGTACAGCAGGTGGCGTAAGCACCTTGAAGGTGTCAGCGATCCGCCTATAAACCGAGAGAAGAAGAAAGCTGGCGTCGGCTAGCTGTTAGCTCTGTGCGCTACGTTACTTATGTGGCAATAAAATGCCACTGAATGACCAGATTAGATGGTGAAATCAGACGGTGACACTGACTATCACGTTGTACAACAGCGGGATGGTGTACACAGCATTAATTATAGCCTCCTTCACAGCCTCGGCCGCCATCTTCTTTGAAAAGTTGAAACAAATCTCGGAACGCCTCCTCTCAAGACCTCGACTCTGATTGGCTAAATGGACAGTGACTATCCGACCATCCGACCATCCGATACGTCCATCCAGAAAAAGTTCATCCCTCTTCAACTTTCTGTCCATCAAAACGTATGCAAATTTTCGGGATACGTACGCTTCTGAGTACTCCACGGACAGTCGGACAGCTGTCATTGAAAATGAATGGAAGTGAACAGAGAAATGAACGCACACGGACAGACACCACGGATCAGTGTGGCCAAGGCCTAACCCTAATCCTAGCCGCGTTCTGAATCATTCACTCAATCACTCACTCAATATTCCCGATATAGTGTATAGTGAACTATATGGGGAATGATCAAAATGAGTTTCGGACACTACACAGATTTTTTTCCTGGAGATCATTGCGTCACCAGATGCAAGCAATCCACACCCACTATCACATAAACAACTGAGCTCGCGAGCAGATTGAGAGGTCCTCAGGTAGTATTGATGTTGCATGTTTTGACTGCTAAATCCTAAATAAATCGTTGAAATTATAATGGATGTGTGGTTTTGTCAACTATGGTGCTGTCTCCTAATAGCAAGCTGTGCTGGTCAAGTCCACAAGCTTGTTAGCTCGTGAGCTAACGACTTTCTTCTTCTCCTTCGGTAAAGACACCCGCATTGCATTGTGGTATACCAGCGAAATGTAGGGTACATTCGCTGTTCACTAGAAATCACTGAGCATTGTGGGTATTTTATAGTGGACTAGATAGTGAATCAAATTAACAGCTGAGAATTCGGACACAATAAAAAAATGGCAACACACTAAATAGTCCACTATTTCTGTCATAGGGACCGATTCCGAACAGGGCTCCTGTCTCACTATCATTCACATATCCTCCCAGGAAGTAACCCTAACCCTGTCTCTATCATTCACATATCCTCCCAGGAAGTAACCCTAACCCTGTCTCTATCATTCACATATCCTCCCAGGAAGTAACCCTAACCCTGTCTCTATCATTCACATATCCTCCCAGGAAGTAACCCTAACCCTGTATCTCTATCATTCACATATCCTCCCAGGAAGTAACCCTAACCCTGTATCACTATCATTCACATATCCTCCCAGGAAGTAACCCTAACCCGGTCTCACTATCATTCACATATCCTCCCAGGAAGTAACCCTAACCCGGTCTCACTATCATTCACATATCCTCCCAGGAAGTAACATGGAGGAGAGGAGTAACATTTTTTATTATTTATTATTATCATTATTATTATCATTATTATTATCATTATGATGATGATGATGATGATGATGGTGATGATTATTATTACATTTTTTATTATTTATTTGCATAAACAAGAGAAAACACAAACACAAGAGAACAAGCATAACTGAAATGCATAACTGAACATTAAAGAATCAAAACCAGTCAAATAGAGAGATATTTTTATACCCCTTTAAAGGCAACATAGAATTGAAAGAATATTGTACAGCAGAAGAGCTACATGGATGTGATGGCTCATCATCCGACAGGTGCTCATTAGTGGGGCAGGTAATAGTATTAGACTAACAGAATCAGGAGGTCTTACTTGATGTCAGTCCTCAGGTTTTGATGCAGACTACCATGGAATAAAACTAAGGCATGCAAAAATTTTTTTTAATTAATCGAGCACAGGGCAAATAAACAGACCAGCCCGTATCAACCTGCCAGGTCTTCATCGGGGGCAGAGAATAGTGGCGTTACTTCTTGGTATTTCCAGTCGCAATTTTGTCAGTGAATACGCATATTCTTTTCAAATGTAAGCATTCCTATAAGGATATAGAAGGAGTAAGGAAAGGAGTGAGAAGAGCAGAGGAAGAGGAGGAACATTGCAACAGTTTATATTATAAATGGAATACATTAGAATATATATTATTAGATTATATCAGTGGAATGTGCTTAAATTGGATCAATTCCTTCAGCTTTTTGAGCTTTTTACCAGCAGATTGTATTAACAATGACATTTAGGCTTTGAATCATTTAAAGCCGAGTATTTTCGCTGCACTTTTCATTGAATGGAGACAAAGCCCTGTGTTGTTTTTCATGCGCAGTTAGCCGAGACACTGGGCTGGTCAGCTAGCCGAGACACTGGACTGGTCAGCTAGCCGAGACACTGGGCTGGTCAGTTAGCAGAGACACTGGGCTGGTCAGTTAGTCGAGACACTGGGCTGGTCAGTTAGCAGAGACACTGGGCTGGTCAGTTAGTCGAGACACTGGGCTGGTCAGCTAGCCGAGGCACTGGGCTGGTCAGTTAGCCGAGGCACTGGGCTGGTCAGTTAGTCGAGACACTGGGCTGGTCAGTTAGCAGAGACACTGGGCTGGTCAGTTAGTCGAGACACTGGGCTGGTCAGTTAGCAGAGACACTGGGCTGGTCAGCTAGCAGAGACACTGGGCTGGTCAGCTAGCAGAGACACTGGGCTGGTCAGTTAGCAGAGAGACTGGGCTAGTCAGTTAGCCGAGACACTGGGCTGGTCAGCTAGCAGAGACACTGGGCTGGTCAGTTAGCAGAGACACTGGGCTAGTCAGTTAGCCGAGACACTGGGCTGGTCAGTTAGCAGAGACACTGGGCTGGTCAGTTTGCAGAGACACTGGGCTGGTCAGCTAGCAGAGACACTGGGCTGGTCAGTTAGCAGAGACACTGGGCTGGTCAGTTAGCAGAGACACTGCTGGTCAGTTAACAGAGACACTGGGCTAGTCAGTTAGCAGAGACACTGGGCTAGTCAGTTAGCCGAGACACTGGGCTGGTCAGCTAGCAGAGACACTGGGCTGGTCAGTTAGCAGAGACACTGGGCTAGTCAGTTAGCTGAGACACTGGGCTGGTCAGCTAGCAGAGACACTGGGCTGGTCAGTTAGCAGAGACACTGGGCTAGTCAGTTAGCCGAGACACTGGGCTGGTCAGCTAGCAGAGACACTGGGCTGGTCAGTTAGCAGAGACACTGGGCTGGTCAGTTAGCAGAGACACTGGGCTGGTCAGTTAGCAGAGACACTGGGCTGGTCAGTTAGTCGAGACACTGGGCTGGTCAGTTAGCAGAGACACTGGGCTGGTCAGTTAGTCGAGACACTGGGCTGGTCAGTTAGCAGAGACACTGGGCTGGTCAGTTAGCCGAGACACTGAGCTGGTCAGTTAGCCGAGATACTGGGCTGGTCAGTTAGTCGAGACACTGGGCTCCTCAGTCTGCTGTCTTTTTCCCCATGCTCACTCTCCGTGCTCACACAGCAGTAAGAGCAATTACACAAATAAGCTTGTGCAGTTTGTTCCTGTGTGAGAGCAGCAGACGTGCCAGACACCTTCGCAATAACTGAGAGAGTGGAACATATTGCAGACTCATAGCTCTTAACAATGCCTCTCACTCCAGGCCCCCCTCGCAGCCGGTGTGCTGTGTGCCATGTGTTGTTTGCTGTTGTTTTGTCCTTCATGTCAAGTGTTGACACCAGTTCTTTCATTAATTGCCTCTCTTTTGCAGCCATAGAAGGCATTAATTAATTTATTAATTAGGGTGTTGTGAAGGGGCCAATTAAGGTTCATATACAGGAGTTGGCACAGCAATCTGGAGAGCAAGCATCACACTTGGTTAAAAAAACAATCCCTTACAACAGGGATGCGCAACTTTGATAATGGTCTCGGGTAACTGGTATTATATATTGATTCATTTGATGCAGTACCTGACATGGGAACAATATGCATAGATTTTGTATCAAATCCTACAAGTTTCACCGCATCTTCTAAATAACAGTTTGTTTTTCAAAGAGGCAACGTCCATGCAACCCGAGAAGATTGATTTTGTTTAAGATTTTTCTTGTATTAAATAGAACGTAGGGGACTTTTCTCAACACTTTTATGTGTGAGCGATAACTGGCATGCCTAAAGATCACGTCTCATAAGTCGAAGAGAAATAAGAGTGGGTCTGGCCAAAGGCAGATCATCTGTAGGCTTAGTATGACTCGAGGTCACACTAGAGCCTTGAACAATGCTGAAGAGTTTAAGAGGGATATATAGGCAACAACTGTCTTTTTGAAAAATGTAATCTGACAATCTGAAATATAAGATATAAGAAATATATCTGCCAACATCATGGTTTGAATCGTTTAAACACTTGCACCTACAGTATAACTGCACATGAAGACAAGACATTGATATGGCATAATAGATTATCCAGAGGCCATAATATCTGGGTGCGGTCTGCCAATTTCCCATCACTGAGTGACAATAAGAAGTCCCTGATAACTGTAAGTGGTAATAGTAGCCATGATTCATATGTCCTTCTGTTTACTGTTGCTCTCTTAATTTAATTTAATTTAATTTAATTGAATTGAATTGAATTGAATTGAATTGAATTGAATTTAATTGAATTGAATTGAATTGAATTGAATTGAATTGAATTTAATTTAAAATGACCACTTTATTTATTAGTTTTCACAGATTAAACAGTGGATATCATGAATACAGAAGTGCAGCACGTTTTCTCCTTTCCCCATCCCACCCCACCCCAGGGGGACAAACAGAAGACAAGACAAAACAACAACAACAACAACAACAACATCAACAACAACAACAACAACAACAACAACAACAACAGTAACAGTAACATACAGATGTGCGTTAAAGTATACGGCTCAAAGCAAACCAATTCTCTGTTGAAAGCAAACACTACTCCCTCACAATTGATCAAGCAACTATGTAATAAAAGGTTGCCATACTGTTGAAGTTATCGTTAGGCCCTCGTACAGCAAATCTAATCTTTTCTAGCTTCAAAAATGTTAGTATATCTCTGACCACAGTGTTTAAAAGAAGGAGTGGCTTGCTTCCAAATGAGTAAAATGAGTCTCCTGGCTAAGAGTGTAACATTAGCAATACAGTTTGACTGTGTCCTAAGGAGGAGATCGTCTTCACCCTCCATACCAAAGATGGCAGTTAGAGGATTCGGGTCTATTGGCCTCTCAAGTATCTTGGAAAGGGCATCGAAAATGGAAGGCCAGTAACCTGAGAGTCACGGGCAAAACCAAATTTAAACCAATTTTATTTTATTTTATTTTATTTTATTTTATTTTATTTTATTTTATTTTATTTTATTTTATTTTATTTTATTTTATTTTATTTTATTTTATTTTATTTTATTTAAGATTTTCGATTGTTATTAAACAGTCTAAATTTAATATCGATGCCTCACATCTTACCTCTAATATTAGACGAGACCAACGCAGAGTAGTCTCGCTTGAAAGCAGAGTGAATTGGCGAGTGTTGTCTTGATGATTAGTCTGTCTGCGGGCCGGTGTCATCAGGAAGTGAAATGAAACGGTTTGCGGAAGCCACTTGGCCATACCCACAAAATTACTAAATTACTTTCGCGAGAGCAGAAAGTAATGAGGGCAGCTGTTTTGGGTCTGTTGCTATACGGCCGTAAACCGTTTCGCTCTGTCTAGCAACTGTTTACAGCTGCCGTAAACCGTTTCGCTCTGCCTAGCAACAGACCCAAAACAAGAAGGACGGCTTTCCCCTCCTGCTGCTCTCCTACTTTCTGCTCTCGCGAACATCCCTCGTTATATTCTAACAGTTTGTTTGAAAGTCATTTAGTCATTTTGTGGTTATGGCCCAAGTGGCTTCCGCACTGACACAGGCCCGCAGACAGACTCATCATCAAAAATCATCAAGACAACACTCGCCGATTCACTCTGCTTTCAAGCGAGACTACTCTGCGTTGGTCTCGTCTAATATTAGAGGTAAGATGTGAGGCATCGATATTAAATTTAGACTGTTTAATAACAATCGAAAATCTTGCTCGTAGCTGCTTTAATTTAATTTGATTTAATTTAAATTTAATAATTTGTCAAGGTAAAGTGATCAATTGTAAAACATTTACAAGCCAGTGCTATTTCCATTTGCATCAGGGATCCTGACCTGTGCCTTGCAATAGGCCTACCGGGCAAATGTCTAAAATGTTGATGAAAACAAGCAGAGAGTCAGACAGAGTGAAATGAAGAAAACACAAGGGGGGGGGGGGAAGATTGAGAGAGACAGAGATTCCGAGAGAAAAGGGCAGTCAGCAGGAGGGAAGAGAGAGTGACGGCGCAGTAGGAGCGTATATGCTGTTTGTCAGCACAGGGAGAAAGACATGTCAGTTTTTGTGCTGCATCAGTGAGTGATGGCTGCCATTATCCCTGCACCCTATGGGTTTAAGCGGGCGATATTAGCACAGTGTTTCCACATGCAGGCGAAACAGGCAGACGTCTCCACAGTGGGTAATACTACCCCGAGCCAGCAGGCAAAATGGAGTGCGGAAAGCGTGCGAGGCATAAAGATGGGTGCGGGTAGATCTAAAAAAGACTGCAAGCAAAGAGAGAAGAAAAGGAGCAGATGCCACCGCACATAAAAGAGAATCACAAGAAGCCTATAATAGCCTCGCTTAAAAGATTCTCAACTATCTGGGACCCGTTTCTGGCCTACTTTGACGAGGTTAAACGCGAGTGTGATTCGCCCAGCTGATCTCTCATGGACCCCTTGCGTGGGATCCCATTCACAACATCTACAGTATCTATCTATATATCAAATTGAGTATGTGATGGGCAATGTTTGTTTGTTTGTTTGTTTCAAGTTCTGTGTTTGCTATCGGGAAGGGCACAGTCTCAGCAGTATCCTGTAACTTGCATATTGGGGGTGAAGCTGTCTATTGAGCAACCAAAAATTGTTCATGATGTCATAACATCGGCCTTCCTTGCAGCTAAACGGATTATTCTAATGAATTGGAAACAACGGAAGCCAAACTGTTTCAACATGGAGACCTGGCGTAAAGACTTCATGGACTTGTTGTCAATGGAACAGGCAGCTCTACTCCTCCAAGAAGACAGGACTCAGGATCTTGATGGACCTCTGAACTTTGTCAGAATCCTCACTGGAATTTCTTGAATAGACTTTGAATCGCTGAATCTTTGTTTATATTCTGTACACCCCCCCCCTTTCCTATTGTCTTTGTCATGTCCTGTTTGTATTATGGAAAATAAAAAATTATAAAAAGAAAAAAAAAAAAGTTCTGTGTTTGGCCACAGCTATGCCGTTTTACGTGCAATCGCGGATCGGGCTGAAACCATCAGGGTGTGTAAAGGGCGGAGCCGGATTTTTTAATCAGGGCAGATTAATTGCCATAATTGCCCTAAGGCTGACGCTATAGTTCAGTGATGATGTCATCAGTGATGTCATCAGTGTAAGGCTATATAAGTGATGAGAGTATAGGTAGAATCGGGAGGAACCAGACAGAGACAATGGCTTCCGCCCCTGGGCTGTGCGGGTGACCTGACGGAGCCGGATTGTGATTGCCCTAATTATGATGTCATAGAGCAGTGGTCATCAGCAATGTCATAAGAGCAAGTGAGCTACGGGCGACTCTTACAAGCTCATAAGCACCTCACGTGCTGGTAGCACCATGTTGTAATATTGGAATGTCAATAATGTATGCCTTTTCTTTCTTTTCTTTTCCTGTGTCTGTTTTTTTGTGTTCTAAAAAAACTGACAAATAAAATATTGAAAAAAAGGGGGCGGGGAAGATTCTCAGAACCCAAGTTTTGAAGTCGAAATTCCGACATTGAGTGGCGCTCTAGTTTTTCTAGTAGGAGGTCAGAAAATCCCAAGGTCCGAGTTGTCGGGAATGCAGCTTTAGAGACTACATTTCCCAGGAGGTGGGGCCTCTCACACCAGGGTGCTCAGCTCACACAGGTGTTCTGCATACAGTAATCCAGTACTTTCCAGGACTTTTACTTTAGAATTAATTAGATTAGAATGAATTAGATTAGAATTAATAATTTGAGATTGTTCTGTTTGCTCCACCTTCTGCTGTCGCTGTGATCGCTGCGCTGCGTATTGACTCCATGATATGATGACGTATCTCCTGAGACTTGAGGAGGACGTCAGTGATTTATAAGATAGAGAATTCCCCCCCATAGGGAATTCTTCAGGAGTCATGACATTGGTGGTGTTCAGGGGACGAGGTGGGGCGAAACAACTGCATCGCCGGAGATCAGCACTGAGGGTAACAGGACAAGGTTAGTTACAACCAGTAGGTACATGGGATCTGATGTACTCTCCAGTTGAGTGATTGGCCAGCAGGCCAGCGTGGAAGACTGTGATTGGACAAGGAATGAAGGGGCGTAAATATCAATGGATGAGTGATATGACCTGAACAGGGCATTGAATGCAGAGGGGAGAGAGAGATGAATGAAAGGGCGTGCAATCGATGAATGGGATGGTTGATCAGGCATTGCTAGGGGAGGTAGTCTTCATTATTGAAATAATAGTCTGAGATATTATTTCATGGCATAATTCCTCAGTTGATTACTCACATATGACTATTAAAATGATGTTGAATGTTGAGAGTGTCCCTGTTGTTTCAGATGCATGTGTTTGAAATATAATGGTCTTTCTCAACCACGGCCACGAGGCAGATAGTGGTGGTTTGGGGCACTGCAGTGGGATGCAAACAATGAGGGTTGTAATTATGGAACAAGCACACCCCACTCGCTCTCCTAACCACGGAAGGAAACTCTGTACTGTACCTGTAATTGGTTTTAGGTGTGTGTGTGTGTGTGTGTGTGTGTGTGTGTGTGTGTGTGTGTGTGTGTGCGTGCGTGCGTGTATGTGTGTGTGTGTGTGTGTGTATGTGTGTGTGTGTGTGTGTGTGTGTGTGTGTGTGTGTGTGTGTGTGTGCGCGCGCGCCTGTGTGTGTGTTCAGACAGAGGTGGTTATGCATGGGAATCTTTGGATTGAAATCCAATATATGTGGTGCCTCTCCTTGGAGTGTTTCTAGCAGGCCGCGTTCTCAGCATGGCTGGATTAGCAGCAGTGATAGTGCTGCTCAGTGTAGGAAATTTAAAAAATATATTTAGCCTCCACTGTCAAAAAAATGGGTGCATTTACACAATTTTGGGGGCATTTAAAGGACGTAATTACTGCATGAAGTTGCTAAAGCGTAGTGTTCTTCGTCATCTGGCAACCAGCTTGGAGGTGTTGAATGTGTGTTAGGGATGGAAATTAAATGAATTGAATGAAAAGAACATTATAGAAATACAAACTTTCTGGAGAAAGCATGGCCTCAAAAGTGATTTCCAAAGTTAATCAAAGAACCAAATTCCTAGCCAGAAGAGCGCCATTGAAACCTTGGCAAATGCTCTGATTCAATGTCACTTTGACTATGCTTGCTCCTCCTGGTTCACGGGAATCACCATCAAACTCAAAAACAGGCTTCAGACCTCCCAGAATAAATTAATACGGGTTATTCTGAAACTTCATCCCAGAGTCCATCTCCTCCCCTCTCACTTCCATAGCCTCAGGTGGCTCAGAGTGGAGGAGAGGGTTTCCCAAATCAAATTGTGCATGGTATTTAGAATCTTTAAACGGGAGGCTCCTCGCTACCTCTCTGACTATTTCTGTAAAGTCAGTGAGGTACATGGCTACTCCACAAGAGGAAGCACCTCCAACATTGTTCCCCCTAAATTTAAAACTCTAAAGGGTAAATGCACCTTTTCTTACTCAGCAGCTATTTTATGGAACAAACTCCCTGAGAGTATTAAGACCCTTAACTCCAGGTTCTCTTTTAAGCTTGCCTTGAAAAAATGGCTGGTTGGCTCCCAAATGTGATCCTAACCTTTTATTTTCCTTTTCTTATGTCCCCTGAATAGTCGCGGGTTTTAAACCCTAGGTAGGTTCCTGTTTTAGTTTATGAGCTGGTCTCTATCTTATTATTTATTGAATGATGCATTCTTGCTAGGTATCTAAATAACCATTCACTTAAGGTTTAAGTATGTTTGGTTTGAGTGTAAAATGTTATCTGTTTGTGTTGTCTTTGCCCGCGCACACACGCGCTCATACCTGCATACAGATTCACTCCTCTTGTCCCACACACAAGGACCACAATGGAAACAAGCCCTCGGGCTTTATTGTGTTTTATTCCTTTTGATCAATATGGTTATGTTGTGTTGTCTTGTACGATCCTGCTATTATTGTTTCAATAAAGTTATCAATCAATCAATCAATCAAAATCTTGGGGGCAATTTTTGCCCCTGGATCATGGTTTTTAGGGGCATTATGCTGAGATTTCTTGGGGGCATTTTTGCCCTTGCCCCTGGCTAAATTCTTACACTGATGCTGCTGTGTGTCTGGTAAGTGTCATGCTAAATGCTGCCGCTATCAGCTTCTACTGAGGAAACAACTCCCCTGATGTTCAGTTCATTTCATTTCTTTTCATACGTTTACTTAAAGGTGAAAAATCATTGAGGTTGCACTCATTTAGAATGAGATCAGGGTACAGACAAATTATGCAGAAAATAAATAAAACAAAGCACAGCTAAGAATCAGTTAAAACAGTTACACATTCAGACAGGGAGGTTTTCAATCATGGTTTTAAAATATCCATAGGTTAGTAGAGTATTGATTTTTACCATGCGTTGAAGTTTGTTCCAGGAATGTGGTGCATTCAAATAAAAGGCTGGTCGCAAGTTCGCGCCCCCATGTTACCTTCGGCTTGGTCGGGCGTCCATACAGGCACCATTGGCTGTGTCTGCGGGTGGGAAGCCGGATTGAGGGTATGATGTCCTGGTCGCTGCACTAGCGCCTCCTCTGGTCGGTCGGGGCGCCTGGTCGGGGGCGGAAAGGGAACTGGTGGGAATAGCGTGATCCTCCCACGTGCTACGTCGTCCCAGTGAAGCTCCCCACTGTCAGCTGAAAAGAAGCGGCTGGCTGTGTCGGAGGAAGCATGGTGCTAGTCTACGGCTCTCCCCAGATTGGCAGAGGGGGTGGAGCAGCGACCAAGGCAGCAAGGGGGGAAATTGGCCAAGTTGAATTAGAGAGAAAATGGGGGGGAAATCTGGAAAAAATAAATAATGATAAAAAAAGGCTGACTTCCCTAGTTCAGTCCTTGCGCGACCGGACTGATGGCAGAATGATAGACCGTGTCTGGGGTCTTCTGCCCTACAATGACAACGTATTGTATGGTGAAATTGAGGATTTTTTTTTATGTTTGTCTGTAGCCTCATCAAAAGTATTGTTGAATTGGCTAGATTTGTGTAATACAGGCTATTCAACCGTGTGCCATATGAGGGCTGATGCCATTTAATTTCCAACCCAAGACATAGTAGGTGATTTCCCTGATTAGTGCACACACTCTGCACTCCATGGCACACTCTCTGCACTCCATGGCACAGTATGCACTCCATGGCACACTCTGCACTCCATGGCACACTCTGCACTCCATGGCACAGTATGCACTCCATGGCACACTCTGCACTCCATGGCACAGTATGCACTCCATGCCACACTCTGCACTCCATGCCACACTCTGCACTTCATGGCACACTCTGCACTCCATGCCACACTCTGCACTCCATGGTACACTCTGCACTCCATGGCACACTCTGCACTTCATGGCACACTCTGCACTCCATGCCACACTCTGCACTCCATGCCACACTCTGCACTCCATGGCACACTCTGCACTTCATGGCACACTCTGCACTCCATGCCACACTCTGCACTCCATGGCACACTCTGCACTTCATGGCACACTCTGCACTCCATGCCACACTCTGCACTCCATGGTACACTCTGCACTCCATGGCACACGGTTGAATAACCCTGGTCTAATAGCATTGTTTAAAGCTACAATCCCTGTTTTGTAAATGTTGTGCTGGAGAGTGTGGTGGGGAGAAGTGCAACAGCGCCGCCACCAGGTGAGCGTGTAAGTAAGGTGGGGGCAGGGTGCCCATGGTGACAGAGGTCAGAGCTGGATCGAAAAGCACAAGTTGTTAACTGACTCTCTTGATACCACACTGTGAAACTATGGCGCATTGATATGAACGGTGAACAGACCATTTAGCTAGGTGTCCATTATCGCTGTACAATATCACTTTTTAATGGACACCTTGCAGCCAATCAGAATCGAGTATTCACCCAGACCATGGTATAATAAGTGATAATGATGTGTATCAAGTCAAGACAAGCTTATAGTCAAGACAAGCATGTCTCAAAGGGGTTAACATACCATAGACCCCATTTACATCTGGTATTAAAATGTGTTTCAGGTGATCAGATTACAATCAGATAGTGTAATGCAAACAAGACACATTGAGGACGGATTGTGATCTGATCGGCCAAACCACCTCCGGAGGTAATCAGGGACAATTGTGACCACATGGAACACAAGTGTAAATCATAGTCGGCCTGGCCATCGGGTGCACCGGGACAAATCCCGGTGCACCGGTGCGCTGGTGGGCCGCTTGACCAGGCAAAAAAAAAAAAAAAAAAGACAGTGAACCCCAGCGGCCCACTTTGGGAATGCTTTTTTAAATTTCTTATTAGATATTCCTCTGAATCTGGCTTCAAACGACCAACATTTTATAAAAACAGCAAAACATTTCGGCTGCGAGCTAAGGTTACCGTCAAATTTTTTGTTGCCCCCTCCGAATGTTGGATTGCTCTTGTGTTTGTGCGTCAATGGGCCGGGGGTTGCGGAGTATCCGCGCCGCGGGCTGGTTGAGGTGGGCGGGTCTGGGTAGAAAAGTCCAGGACCGTTTTTTAGTCCCAGTCCGACCCTGGTGTAAATCATGGGTGAAAGTAGACCGTTGCGAGGCCGTACGCAGTACCATTAAAATATCCGGTGCCTGTACGCAGTACCGGGAAGAGACAGAGTGACGTGCAGCTGCCTGTCAATCAAAACCCACAGAAGCCGTCACGATCGCATTTCCAACAAGGAAACACATCTGCTGACGTTATGTCGTTCGGTCAACATAAACAACAGTAGAGTCTCTCTCGTAAATTGCTTCTAAATGGTTCCAGTGCAGTGTTCTACCACGGGAGGAGAACAAGATGAAGCGATGAAGGTTGGGGTAGTATTAGTACCTGCAAGAAATCCAATCCACTTTCACCCCTGGAAAGGCAAATGCGTTCTCAATCCACATACAACAACAGTCACTGCTGTTTTTCTCCTGCTCTATGCTATCGAGCTTGCCTGATCCGATCGCAATCTGATCTCAATGTGGACACTATGGAGACACATATTAATACCAGGTGTAAATGTAATCATGGGGTGCAAAGGGGTTTTTCTTCCGCTACCGATGGAGCGGAAGTCTCTGGCGTAGACCTTTGAGTTCTGGTTATTCGAGCATTCAAACGAGCCTGCCCCCAGATGTTAGAGAAAAAAACTGATAGAATTTTTAACAGATAGATAGATGGATAGATACATAGATAGATAGATAGATAGATAGATAGATAGATAGATAGATAGATAGATAGATAGATAGATAGATAGATAGATAGATACTTTATTAATCCCCTTGGGGAAATTCATGTGTACAGCGTCTGATAAAACATAAACACAGATTAACGACAAGACACAATAAAAGAGATGAGTAAAGTATACACAGGGATGAAAAAACCAAAGCTACCCTAAAAGGAGTTACTTTAAAACATGTAGTCATATAAATTGTTAAAATAAGTAGTGTAATAAAATTATAAATTTGCTGAGATTGATCAGAACGTAAAAAAAAAAAAAAAAAATGTCTTCTGCCTTTTCACCTAATAAAGGCTGCTCTTCCTCCAGACAGCCAGGAGCAGAGGGCAGCTTTCAGTAGTGCACCCTGTGGAGGACAGCCAGGAGCTGGGGGCAGCTAGCTTTCAGTACTGCACCCTGTGGAGGACAGCCAGGAGCAGAGGTCAATACTGCGTCCGGGCACTGATACTTCTCTTTCCGTCATCGCTGTTCAGGCGACGTCCTCTTGCATGTTTTTCAGAGGGGCGTTCTTATCTGCAGGAGCATGAGGAGAACATGCAACGTCCACACAGAAAGGCCCTTTCTACGGCAACCATTTTAGGGCATCCTCCTCATTCAGAGGTTTGGCTGTCATTCCTCAGTCTAAGCGTTGTCAGTTGTCATGTCTCCTAGTAAACCATGTCGAGTGTGCTCTGAAACACCTTCAGTCCTCACACGAAAACGCTGTAATTCTTCCTGCATTACTGTTTCACTCCTCACGCGTCAGTCATCGCACAATACGGCATCACTCGTCAGTCATCAGTCCTCAGTCATCAGTCCTCACTCGTCAGTCATCACTCGTCTGTCATCAGTCCTCACTCATCAGTCCTCACTCATCAGTCATCAGTCCTCACTCATCAGTCCTCACTCATCAGTCATCAGTCCTCACTCATCAGTCCTCACTCGTCAGTCATCAGTCCTCACTCGTCAATCATCGGCCCTCACTCGTCAGTCATCAGTCGTCAGTCATCAGTCCTCAGTCATCACTCATCAGTCATCAGTCCTCACACGAAAACGTTGTCATTCCTCCTGCCTCACTTATCACTCAAACTAGCTGTCAGTCATCACTCCTCACGTCTCACGTGAAAACGCAGATTAGGCCGGCCTCATCACTGTCGCACTTTAAAGGCCTTCTTAAAACGCACCTTTTGCCTTTGACACCATGTAGGATGTTGATTTTATGATTCATGTTATTTGTGTTTTATGTTTTTATGTTTTTACGTGTTTTATTTATTTTATTGCTGTTTCCTCTGTTTTTAGATATTTTTGTATCTATTTTATTGTTTTATTGTTTTAGCTTGGTATTTTATGTATTTTTATCTACTTTATTGCGCTGCTTATTTCTCCTCTGTACAGCACTTTGGGCCCCTGTGGCTGTTTTAAGGCGCTTTATAAATAAAGTTGGATTGGATTGGATTTTCTCACGAGAGCCCGTCTGGGCATGAGGTGTCATGAGGAGTCATGAGGAGATATCCCCCCCAGAGCCAACAGGCAGGAATCAAACCCAGGGCCTTCTTGCTGTGAGGCGACGGCGCTACCACTGCGCCACCGTTCCCCAAAATCACCTGACCTGCATGTTTTTGATGCCTACTGATATTGTCAAAACTAAGACACAGCAAATAGAAAAGAAAGAAAATTCAACTACAAGGATCCAGACTACACAAAGATAAATACAATGTTTCATCCTAGAAGAAAGCATATGGTGAAAAATAGCAAAAGTAGATATAGAGTTAAGGTGTACAGTAATTGGGCCCCAGGCAGACCTACGCTTACATTTTTCATGAAAACCTTGGATGCCTCTGAAGATGTATCCCTGAGACCCGTTCCCTAAACTATCTTCTTAGCACAAACAGACCATGCTGGCATCTGTGTGTGAATGTACATTTAGACATTTTGATGAAGAGTGATGAAGAGATTACATTGAGTCAAAAGTACAGAGGGAGATTGTGCACAATCAGCAAGTTGGCCAGGTGCCTTCCTCAGTTAAATGCAGGCCTTTCCTTTGTGCACCGTATCTTGTCGGAATGTCAGTGCGACACAGATGAGGTCGGAATGACAGTGACAACAGTGACAGTGACATTCAGGGAGAGAGCATTTTCAGCGCATCGCAAAAACGCGCCTGAGCCCCCACATCGAACCCCCAGCGCAGTCCACTTCCTGATTCTGGCTGGCTTAGCTCGATCTCCATCCATTTATCTTTATGCAACCATATTATGAAGGCAAATAAAAGTCATCAAAGCAAGACCCGGACTGGAAACACTCGCTCGCCCAGAAGAGGTGGAAATGGACCCAAAATGGCAGCGGTGTCAGCATCACAAAAGAGATGATTGGTTTTCAGCGCGGGTCACACGGTAAGGATGTGATATAAAGGATGCGGTGCGGCACAAGAGAGTGATTTTTTTTATTTCAAATGGTTTGTCTCCCATGCAGGCTCGACACACACACACACACACACACACACACACACACGCACGCACGCACACACACACACACACACACACACACACACACACACACCCACACACACACACACACACACACACACACACACACACACACACACACACACGCACACACACAGAGAAACACAAACACACACCTACAAATACACAATTGTGTTTTTTTACTTTCTTTGGTTGCGAAACCCTGGGAAATATCTTTTCCGCCGCAAAACACATCTCTCTTCCATTTACAGGCAGAGAGCTGCGGTGTCTCAGTGGTCTCTGACACCAACAGTAAACGTTATACAGTCAACATCAGAAAAGGCTATGAGCTATGACAGAGGCTCATAAAACCTATCTACTTTAGTGTCTTTGCATCTCCTCCTCACCTAGTCTGTCTCGGCGGGCGCATGTGGTGACAGCTTGGCACGTCAATGAGAGGCAGATTGGGGAAGTTGATTGTGCTTTTCCCATCCGCACGACG
>NC_139625.1:3182811-3202811 GCF_964638095.1 Poromitra crassiceps
GCTGTCAAACAGGAGAGTTTAGGGACTTACGTTGCAGAGGGACGACTCGTTTGTGGCGGGACTGGAGGCGTCGGTCCAGTCTGTGGGATCGGACCTGGAGGCCTGTCGGTTCTGGATCTCAAACTCCTTCAGCTGCAAAGGGAACCAGAGACTGTGTGAGCATCAGAGCTGAAGGTCACTGTCTGTATTCTACCAGCTCACTGTCCATGCTTCTCTCCAGCAAATACAAATATTCTTTTCAACAACGTTTCATATAACATGCCTTCACCAGGATGTTGTAGCATTTAGCAATACATAGCATATGGTGTTAATATTCCTTTAGCCATAATCCATATATATATCACAGAAAATAGATAAGTTCACGTTTTATAGACTGATCATTTGCACATTTTTGGTGGGCTGCCAACCTTTTGCAGTCTCTCCAAAAAGTCAGATTCTCAGGATTTCAATGCAATTTGATAATTAATTAATTAATTAATTAATTAGTTAGATTGAAAAGACAGATTTTTTTAAATTGAGTTTTGAACATATTTCACAGACTGTAGTTTGAGGAAACATACTCAAAGATTCAAATTTCAATTCAGTTTACAATAACAACTGGCAATTTTGGTCGAACTACTATGCCAATAGACCTTATTCGACTGACGTAACTCTGACGTACGGGCACGCCCACCGCCGCCATATTGTTGACATTCCGCAGCGCGCTGTTTAAAAGTGACTGACAGCTGTCATAGCTTAGGACGCTAGCCAACGTTACTTACTAGCCTATTTAATGCTGTTTATACTGCGTCAGGAGCTATTTCACAACAGCGATAGTGTGCTGTGTAATAATACACGGCTGTAGTAATAGCAGCAATAAAAGCCCGGGTGTTAGCTACTGTCCACAAATGTGAAGGGAAAGAGACTAGAGGCTAACGTTAGTAGCAAACATTGGGCTAACATGCAAGCAAGCGTCAGATCATATCAAACAAACATTTAACGTTAAGGTTATTTACCTTTGCTGTCACGACAATGTATGATGATGATGATGTCGTTGGTGGCACAAAAGTAAAAATGTCAGACCAATTGCCACAGATGAAATCGTTATAGGACTCAAGGGGTTTGAAAGCCTTCAGCTCCTGAGACGTGTATGCCAACACTGCGTTCACAAGGTAGTTATAAATGTCCTGTACGTTATACCTGGCAATATAATGAGTTATATTTACTCTAAGTCAGTTTTTTATAGGGGTCCGCACCTCCGACCAAACGTATTTTTTCATCACCTCTCTTTGACCAAGCCATAACTGTTGCTATAGGCCTACGCTCGGCCAGACTACGTTTACGGCTGCGGTTTGTCAACAATATGGCGCCGTCCGGGGTTATCGAATATCCAATCCGTTTGTCCCCTGACTAGGCAGGTGCCTCCATTTTTTTTTGCAGAAAGAGGACAAACACAGAAGCGTTCACATGACCGCAGCAGTATGTGGTCACATGACCGCAGCAGTATGTGGTCACATGACCGCAGCACTATGTGGAGCGGAGCATGCTGGGGATGTGCGACATCATACCCGTGCCAGGGCTTCCTCCACAGAGATCATATTCTCCTTCACCATCATCATCAGCTGGATGCGCTCTTCATCGCTCATGGTGATCTCACTGGCCACAAAGCCAACATCCTCACCTGCAAGGAGAACAAACATGTCAACACAACAAAGATGAAGTCTTACTTTGCTTTCAAAATGATTTTTTTAACATCCAGATTTTTTTTTACAATTGAAATAAAATGAATCAATACATTTTAAGGTCAAATAAGTCGATGAGTAAATAAATGTTGTTGTTGTTGTTGTTGTTGTTCATAATGCGTTTCTTTGTGTGCAGCAGTATTTTGTGCGTCTTTGACTCCACAAACCTTTTGCAGTGTGCCGCATTCCTCCTTTCTGTGACTTTCGGAAATTCTGCCAAAAAGACTTGTTTTTTCTCTTTCCGTCCCACTTTCCTACACAAATATTGAATTCAATTGAGTGCAGAATAAAAAAATAAGGTGCAAAACACCCTGGCCTCAAACGCACACACAATTACAAATATCCAATCACAGGGCAACAAATAAACTATAATGCTATCCTCTGGGTTATTCTCAAAATAGAGAATACAAAAAAAACTAACATCAACTCAAACATCCTCAAAGACTATATTTAGTATTTTGAAGGATTTCACTCCATAATCTCACAGCTATTCTCAAAGGAGAGAGAGAAGTTGGCCTAACCACTACCTGGCAAAACAGTTAAGAGTAACTTCAAACGACTGCGCATATTTAAACAAAAACAATAAATTTTTCAAAGTTGCATTACATAAGGTTTCATTTGCATTATTTGTTCCATAATTGGCATGTCTGATTCTACTTACTTACTTATGAATTCTACCATAAATTTGGACCATAAAGATGTATAGAAAACTTACCCCCTGATCCATCATCAGAGCTAGACTTGTGCACAGGGAACCTAAAAAAACAAAAACAAAAACGAACAAAAAACATAATATTGACTCCATTTGAACTGTGAATAACAAAACCAAAAACAGAAGTCAAATGGAAAAGACGTCCTGGACAGTGCGGTACCTGTTTTCCAAAGCTATTTTCTTCATGTCTCTTATTATCGCACCATCTCCCTTGACACGTGCCTCTATCTTCCCTTCTTTCACACCAGATACAATTTTTTTTTTTTTTTATCACAAAAGTGCTCTGTCCCTCATGACTGTAGCTTCATAGTGAAAAGGCAAATCAAAGCATAGAGAACCAGATGAAACAGACTGGCTGCTGAACAGAGGTCAGTGCTCCCCGGCCAGCGCAGGAACAATGGACGTCTTTCTGACGTCCAGCGAGCTTTTACAGCAGCGTCCGCCGCCACCGTGGCCCCTGCATTCCCCACACACTTTCACTCTCTCTCTCTCTCTCTCTCTCTCTCTCTCTCTTTCACTCTCTCTCTTTCACTCTCTCTCTTTCACTCTCTGTCAATCTCTCGCTCTGTCTCTTTGTTTATGTGCGTATGTTTGCGTGTCTATCTCTCTCTCGCTCAGCAGCTGACACTTGGCTACAGTTAGACCGATATATTGGTTTGCCGATACAGTACATTAGGTATCGATATTTACTTCTTTTATTCGTCTTTTTTTTTTTTACATCAGCTGATGATGATGGAGGTTCCATCCATCCAACAGCTACATAAAAAGTCTGTACAACACCACGAAAATACATGTTTGTATATGTTTAACTATTCATTTAAACATTCAATTACTGTATGTTTTTTTTGAATGAATTCTTCACTTAAAGGCAGTAATGTGTGCTTTAAGAGCTGCTAACCCTAGAAGAATTTCATCAGTCTGGATTTCCATGGAGAATTGTACTGTATGTGTAAATCCTACTTTCAGATGCTTTTCTATCCCTGCAAGAATGAGATTCAAGGGGAAACAAACTGCGAATACTTGTGCACAACATCTGCCATTTAAGTCTAAAAGATATCGGTAGCGACCTTCACAAAAACCCATATCAGCAGGTGAAACTACACAGTGAAAACAGCTCATTTCTTGTGCTTGGTCAAGCATTTATAAGAGCCAGCACAGCACCTGATACACCGACTCTAGATCATATTCGGCCAAGTCAAGTCAAATTGATTTGTGTAAGCCCTTTTTCACCGTTACAGCCTCAAAGGCTTTCAGATACACGGTAAAAGAAAAACCACACCCTTAAACCTCATTAGGGGAATATATATATATATAAACAGTATATATACACACACACACACACACACACACACACACACACACACACACACACACACACACACACACATATATATATATATATATATATATATATATATATATATATATATATATATATATATAATCATATATATTATCAACTATTGGCGACTTCAGTGTAAAAATATCTGTATCAGCCAACTGGATATCTGGATATCTAGTTGTTGATGATGTCAGTAGCTATCAGCCCTCACTGGCCCCATTCTGCATTTATCCCAGTAGGTGGCGATCTAAACTGCATGTGAATCCTGTTCCCGACCCACACACAGTATCATGAAGGGAGGTTTGACCCACACACAGTATCATGAAGGGAGGTTTGACCCATACACAGTATCATGAAGGGAGGTTTGACCCATACACAGTATCATGAAGGGAGGTTTGACCCATACACAGTATCATGAAGGGAGGTTTGACCCACACACAGTATGATGAAGGGAGGTTTGACTCACACACAGTATGATGAAGGGAGGTTTAACCCACACACAGTATCATGAAGGGAGGTTTGACCCATACACAGTATCATGAAGGGAGGTTTGACCCATACACAGTATCATGAAGGGAGGTTTGACCCATACACAGTATCATGAAGGGAGGTTTGACCCACACACAGTATCATGAAGGGAGGTTTGACCCATACACAGTATCATGAAGGGAGGTTTGACCCATACACAGTATCATGAAGGGAGGTTTGACCCATACACAGTATCATGAAGGGAGGTTTGACCCATACACAGTATCATGAAGGGAGGTTTGACCCACACACAGTATCATGAAGGGAGGTTTGACCCATACACAGTATCATGAAGGGAGGTTTGACCCATACACAGTATCATGAAGGGAGGTTTGACCCATACACAGTATCATGAAGGGAGGTTTGACCCATACACAGTATCATGAAGGGAGGTTTGACCCACACACAGTATGATGAAGGGAGGTTTGACCCATACACAGTATCATGAAGGGAGGTTTGACCCACACACAGTATCATGAAGGGAGGTTTGACCCATACACAGTATCATGAAGGGAGGTTTGACCCACACACAGTATGATGAAGGGAGGTTTGACCCATACACAGTATCATGAAGGGAGGTTTGACCCATACACAGTATCATGAAGGGAGGTTTGACCCATACACAGTATCATGAAGGGAGGTTTGACCCATACACAGTATCATGAAGGGAGGTTTGACCCACACACAGTATCATGAAGGGAGGTTTGGCTGTTGTGTCATTCAGAAGTTGTCTTCTTCTTTAGGCCTGTTAGTAATGATAAATCCTTAGACATCTGGACGTCGGGGAAAAAAGCCTAATCAAATCAATATGTCCCGATGTTATTAGTCAGAACTCCAAATTCCCTCGTTCTCATTCCAATGACAAACATATGAGTAATAATCTTGGAAGTCCAATAGAGACAATAGGGGGAAGGAAGGAAGTGTGGAGGTCATGGGGAAATGCTTCATAGAAGTGAGTGGCGAGGGCACCAGGAAGCAGGGGGAAGCACACGTGTCCCCATGTGGACATGGAGGTAATAAATACATCTCAGTATATGTATGTTCCCCCTACTGTGTCTGAGCTTTGTTCATATATATTGTTAAAATTGAAGAAAAAAATAAATAAATAAATATATACGTATATATATATATATATATATATATATACTGTATATATATATAAACTTTGAATATCATGGAAATACCATGGATGACCGTGGGCTTCAGCGGATTGTCAAGCAAAGACGATTCAAAAATGTGGCGGAGATTCAGAGGGAGTGGACTGAGGCTGGAGTCAGTCATAACTGAGAAGTAACTGCTGATTTTCTTCACACTATTCTAATTTCTTGAAATACTGTTTTGGGGGTTTTCTGGAGCTGTAGGCCAAAATTATGAAAAATGAAACAAATAAAGGCTAGAAATATTTCACTTTGTGTGTAATTAATCTATAATCTATGAAGGTTTCACTTTTTGAAAGGAATTATGGGAAAACCTAACTTTTCCATGATATTCAAATTTTTTGGAAAGGATCTATACAGTGTACACATATATATATATATATATATATATACAGTATATATATATATACAGTATATATATATATATATATATATATATATATATATATATATATATATATATATATATATATATATAAACATCTCAGTTCTGCTTCGACTGATTTTAAATACTAAATATGACGCATGATCAAAACTATTATTGTTGTGCCTGGACATGGAGCACACTGTTCTGTCAAAAGCTTCTCTGCTGTGTTCATCTCCTTACTCAGTTGAGCTGTGAGCCTGTTCCTGCTGTCTGAACAAAGACACAAACACTAAAGGCAGTGGGCACTCTCTGTGTGAAGCCGTCACGCTGCTGACCTCTTACCTTCTCTCCATCTCTGGAGTGGACGTGGTGCTGCTGAGTCCCAGGGATTCCTGAGGAGATGAAACCAGTCAGGCAGGTCTAGAGAAGCAAGTCGCCAATTTAGGAAACTGCTTTTAGAGGTCTGGACCTCAAAATGTGAAGACATGAAATACCCACTATTTGTAAAAGTGTAATACCCATTCCTACTTACTTTTAGCAAAACATGTCATCAGATTATGATGCTTTCTAAAGCAGGGGTTTTCAAAGTCCATATGACTGTGGGCCTCCCGTCAGATGCTGAGACTTGGACAAAGCCCCCCTCCCCATCATGATTATGTTATATTATATATATGCAATATAGCCTGGTAGTGCTGTTGACACAGATACACCAAATACATAAAAAAAAAGGTATGTCTGAAGGCTTGTATTTGTTTCTGACTCTGGAAAAGTGGGAAAAACAGTAATATTCTCTAAAACTACCGTACTGTATATCTGAACTATCTCTTTAACCAAATCACACACATTTAGTTATTTTCTATGACCTCCTTTTGATAACTGTAGTAGTTATGTAATAACTAATGTAATATATGTTTCACTGCCAGGCCTCCCCTGGAACTGTTTGGAGACCCCCCCCGGGGAGGCCCGCCTCCCACTTTGAACACTCCTGTTCTAAAGGATATCAGGCAGATGAAGTAGCTGATAAACCGGCATCATCTTCTTTATTTTAAAAGATGATGGGAGGTGAATGTCAGATTATGATTTTGATTCAAAACTGACATCATTTTGGAATAGAACTCCTCATTTGTACATCTCATTGTTAGAAAATCCCACGTGTCACATTTCGCAATCCTTTGGACTTGCTAACATTTGAGGAGAGACTTTATGATCTCTCTCTATCAGTCAGCAAACCGTGACTTTGCAGTCTGCTATTTGAGCTTTCCCCCGAGATAATCATGACGAAGCAATTTTTCTGCGCCTCGTCAGCCTCTCTGGTGACGCAGAAGCAGGAAGTGTGACGCAGGAAGTGGGACGCTCACCTGGATCTGAGAGCGGAGCTGCAGTGATGTGGACACTGACTCAACGTTTCCCTGAAACACACAGACGGGGGAAATGGAGGAGGAAATTACAGTCCTCATAGTGCAGAAATAGAAATAATATTCAGTTGAGTGAATGGCACAACCCACGCTTTGCAATAACACTGGTGGACAGTGTGTGTTTACGATTTAAGCGACTGCCGTGATAGTACTAACACAGGTGTGTGTGTAAACGCAAGCGAATTTCATAAATGTAAATATATCTCCATTTAGATTCAGTGATGAATTCTGGGTTTTTCCTGCACGGAGAAATTGGGAGGCGGCCACCTCCGTCAAATTTTGCGCCGCCTTCCAGCTCTCGACAAAACTCTAGAAGGTGTCTTCATGGAAAACACGATTTTCTAACCAGCGTTGCACTTCCACTTCTTGTAATTGCTACATTACGCCGATGATGTGTTGACAATTTAATGTTAAATATTTAAGCAGCCTTCTGAGTACCTTTGCATAGAAAACGTCTATTTTCATTCCAGCTAAAAATAATAATAATAATAATAAAAAAAAATCACTATAATCGGCCATCTATCGGTAATCTGTGAATTTCCTCGCACTAAAATCGGTACCGGTCTCAAAAATCGCATATCACTCGGGGAGCTCTAGTTCCACCTCTGCCTCATTTTGAGCCAGGAGAAACCCTGGAACTGAGTTAGATTTAGAACAAGCATTCAGATGTTACTTATTTTTATACGTTTGTTTGACAGGGACACTACAAAGTAATTACAATTTCAGTAAAAAAAAAGATGATAATCTGTAAACGTGCCGTGCTGATGAAGACGGTTGGTTTGACTACCGTCGACAAAATGTAATTAGTCGCTGTAGACACAAGCGTCACAGACGACACAGAAACAAGACTTAGCCAAAAAGGCTAGTTTTCATTTGTAGTCCCTAGCCAGATGCCATTAGTAGCTTCATAGAATGGCGGATAGAGGATAGCTTCAAGGCAGATACACAAGATGAGAGGAGGACAGATGACAGCAGGACAGATGACAGGAGGACAGATGACAGGAGGACAGATGACAGGAGGACAGGAGGACAGATGACAGGAGGACAGATGACAGGAGGACAGATGACAGCAGGACAGATGACAGGAGGACAGATGACAGGAGGACAGATGACAGGAGGACAGATGACAGCAGGACAGATGACAGGAGGACAGATGACAGGAGGACAGATGACAGGAGGACAGATGACAGCAGGACAGATGACAGGAGGACAGATGACAGGAGGACAGATGACAGGAGGACAGATGACAGGAGGACAGATGACAGCAGGACAGATGACAGGAGGACAGATGACAGGAGGACAGATGACAGGAGGACAGATGACAGCAGGACAGATGACAGGAGGACAGATGACAGCAGGACAGATGACAGGAGGACAGATGACAGGAGGACAGATGACAGGAGGACAGATGACAGGAGGACAGATGACAGGAGGACAGATGACAGGAGGACAGATGACAGGAGGACAGATGACAGGAGGACAGATGACAGCAGGACAGATGACAGGAGGACAGATGACAGGAGGAGGACACGGCTTCAACAGATAGCACATAAGTGTATAGTTCTTCTCACTGTGACAAGTTCAACATGGCAGCAGAAAGAGCCCCAATCTAAAAAGCGAGATCTCAAATGACTCACCAGATTTACCATCTCTGCTTCTTGGACTACTTTGCGTTTGCGTAGCTCCTCCATCCTGTCGCACACGTCGCTGAGGGAGGTGCCGTAATACTGCGAGTACTCCTCAGCCAGGTTGTCAAGGTTCCCCGCCGAGCCATCCTGAAAGAGACACGCGGGAGGGGGTTCAAAAACACGCGTTTAGAAGGTAGAGAAGGAGAAGCGACGCCCTGCGGAGGCTGAACAAGATCCCAAACAACTGACCCACCATTGTTTGAAGCCACAGCACACCAGGAAACACAGAGAGAAGAGAGGCAGCGTGAAGCGGGAGCTTCATCCAGCTGTGGACTACTGCTACTGTCCCTCTTCACCAGCTTCATGTCTTCCTGGCCAGCGACCCTTCTCACTCAAACGTGACCCCGCCTCCCCCCCCCACACCCCCGCCCGGCCGTGTGACGCAGCTACGCCTCTCGATTGGTCGTCGGGAGTCGACTCGAGAGGCCGCGGCTCGGTGGACCGTAAATCACTCGGTCACACAGAGTCACTGGGTCACACGCGTCTTTGTCCTGCTGACACACACAGCAAAACATCTCCTTGCTGCAACTCCTCTGGGTTTCCGAGCATTGTGCTCACCTGGAGTTACGAGCCCCTCGCCATGAAGAAGACAAATATGTGATATATCATTTCAGATTTTTATGACCCGATGACCTTTGAGACCAAAATACACACATAAAGCGCCAAGCCAGGACAAAACGGTGACAGAGTTTTTTGGGGGACTATCTGAATATGACCGATTTGAAGAGATTTGACCATGTTTGAGGCTGTTTAAATGTCTCGAGCTCACATATTTGAACAATTATTTGCATATCTCCAGGCATGTACATTTAGTTAGATGGGAAATGGAAACGTAAATTCTGTCAAACAATATCAATAAATAACCAATTTACATACCGTAATCCATACTCTTTCTTTTTTCTTTTTAAGGAAGGCATATTCCTGCCCTCTTCTGCATTAACGGACACTGCAATCAAGCAGCTCCTGCAGAGCATCATGTGACTTTCTTTAGGTCCTGGGTCTACTACAGTACAGAGTATCATGTGACTTCCTTTAGGTCCTGGGTCTACTACAGTACAGAGCATCATGTGACTTACTTTAGGTCCTGGGTCTACTACAGTACAGAGCATCATGTGACTTTCTTTAGGTCCTGAGTCTACTACAGTACAGAGCATCATGTGACTTACTTTAGGTCCTGGGTCTACTACAGTACAGAGCATCATGTGACTTTCTTTAGGTCCTGGGTCTACTACAGTACAGAGCATCATGTGACTTACTTTAGGTCCTGGGTCTACTACAGTACAGAGCATCATGTGACTTACTTTAGGTCCTGGGTCTACTACAGTACAGAGCATCATGTGACTTTCTTTAGGTCCTGGGTCTACTGCAGAGCATCATGTGACTTTCTTTAGGTCCTGGGTCTACTGCAGAGCATCATGTGACTTTCTTTAGGTCCTGGGTCTACTGCAGAGCATCACGTGACTTACTTTAGGTCCTGGGTCTACTACAGTACAGAGCATCATGTGACTGTCTTTAGGTCCTGGGTCTACTGCAGAGCATCATGTGACTGTCTTTAGGTCCTGGGTCTACTGCAGAGCATCATGTGACTGTCTCTAGGTCCTGGGTCTACTACAGTACAGAGCATCATGTGACTTTCTTTAGGTCCTGGGTCTACTACAGTACAGAGCATCATGTGACTTTCTTTAGGTCCTGGGTCTACTACAGTACAGAGCATCATGTGACTTTCTTTAGGTCCTGGGTCTACTGCAGAGCATCATGTGACTTTCTTTAGGTCCTGGGTCTACTACAGTACAGAGTATCATGTGACTTTCTTTAGGTCCTGGGTCTACTACAGTACAGAGCATCATGTGACTTTCTTTAGGTCCTGGGTCTACTACAGTACAGAGCATCATGTGACTTTCTTTAGGTCCTGGGTCTACTACAGTACAGAGCATCATGTGACTTTCTTTAGGTCCTGGGTCTACTACAGTACAGAGCATCATGTGACTTTCTTTAGGTCCTGGGTCTACTGCAGAGCATCATGTGACTTTCTTTAGGTCCTGGGTCTACTACAGTACAGAGCATCATGTGACTTTCTTTAGGTCCTGGGTCTACTACAGTACAGAGCATCATGTGACTTACTTTAGGTCCTGGGTCTACTACAGTACAGAGCATCATGTGACTTTCTTTAGGTCCTGGGTCTACTACAGTACAGAGCATCATGTGACTTTCTTTAGGTCCTGGGTCTACTACAGTACAGAGCATCATGTGACTTACTTTAGGTCCTGGGTCTACTACAGTACAGAGCATCATGTGACTTTCTTTAGGTCCTGGGTCTACTACAGTACAGAGCATCATGTGACTTTCTTTAGGTCCTGGGTCTACTACAGTACAGAGCATCATGTGACTTTCTTTAGGTCCTGGGTCTACTACAGTACAGAGCATCATGTGACTTTCTTTAGGTCCTGGGTCTACTACAGTACAGAGCATCATGTGACTTTCTTTAGGTCCTGGGTCTACTACAGTACAGAGCATCATGTGACTTACTTTAGGTCCTGGGTCTACTACAGTACAGAGCATCATGTGACTTTCTTTAGGTCCTGGGTCTACTACAGTACAGAGCAGCATGTGACTTACTTTAGGTCCTGGGTCTACTACAGTACAGAGCATCATGTGACTTACTTTAGGTCCTGGGTCTACTACAGTACAGAGCATCATGTGACTTTCTTTAGGTCCTGGGTCTACTGCAGTACAGAGCATCATGTGACTTACTTTAGGTCCTGGGTCTACTACAGTACAGAGCATCATGTGACTTTCTTTAGGTCCTGGGTCTACTACAGTACAGAGCATCACGTGACTTTCTTTAGGTCCTGGGTAGGGATGTTCGATATTGGCTTTTTTACCGATATCCGATATCCGATAATGTCCAACTCTTAATTTCCGATACCGATATCAACCGATATCAACCGATACCGATATAAGCGGGGGTTTTTCCCACCAAAATTTCACGTAACAAGTTACATAATGTAGCTTAATGTAGCTGAAGAGTTTAATGCATGTTGTGTTAAAGTTGTAAGTGTTAGAGAAGCGAGCTTGTGACCAGAAGGTCGTCGGTTCAATCCCCGGGACCGGCAGGATAAATCTGGGTGGGGAAAGTGAAAAGGCAGCGCTTGCCCCTCCCTCATTACCACCACTGAGGTGGCCTTGAGCAAGGCCCTTAACCCCAACCGCTCCAGTGGAGCTGCTCAGTGGCCAACAGATCAGACTGTGGTTGTACTGGTCAGCTTCCAGGTATGAATGTGTGTGTGTGTGTGAATGTGAACAGGGCACTCCTGAAAAAGAGAGCATTGCTCTCAGTGAGACTCCCCCTGTATTAAAAAAAAAAAAAAAAAAAAAAAATCGGCATGAAAACCAATACCGATATTTTCCGATATCGATTTTTTTATGCTAATATCGGTAGGCCGATAATATCGGACATCCCTAGTCCTGGGTCTACTACAGTACAGAGCATCATGTGACTTTCTTTAGGTCCTGGGTCTACTACAGTACAGAGCATCATGTGACTTTCTTTAGGTCCTGGGTCTACTGCAGAGCATCATGTGACTTTCTTTAGGTCCTTGGTCTACTGCAGAGCATCATGTGACTTTCTTTAGGTCCTGGGTCTACTGCAGAGCATCACGTGACTGTCTTTAGGTCCTGGGTCTACTACAGAGCATCATGTGACTTTCTTTAGGTCCTGGGTCTACTACAGAGCATCATGTGACTTTCTTTAGGTCCTGGGTCTACTACAGTACAGAGCATCATGTGACTTTCTTTAGGTCCTGGGTCTACTACAGTACAGAGCATCATGTGACTTTCTTTAGGTCCTGGGTCTACTACAGTACAGAGCATCATGTGACTTACTTTAGGTCCTGGGTCTACTACAGTACAGAGCATCATGTGACTTTCTTTAGGTCCTGGGTCTACTACAGTACAGAGCATCATGTGACTTTCTTTAGGTCCTGGGTCTACTACAGTACAGAGCATCATGTGACTTTCTTTAGGTCCTGGGTCTACTACAGTACAGAGCATCATTTGACTTTCTTTAGGTCCTGGGTCTACTGCAGAGCATCATGTGACTTACTTTAGGTCCTGGGTCTACTACAGTACAGAGCATCATGTGACTTTCTTTAGGTCCTGGGTCTACTACAGTACAGAGCATCATGTGACTTTCTTTAGGTCCTGAGTCTACTACAGTACAGAGCATCATGTGACTTTCTTTAGGTCCTGGGTCTACTACAGAGCATGACTTTCTTTAGGTCCTGGGTCTACTGCAGAGCATCATGTGACTTTCTTTAGGTCCTGGGTCTACTACAGTACAGAGCATCATGTGACTTACTTTAGGTCCTGAGTCTACTACAGTACAGAGCATCATGTGACTTTCTTTAGGTCCTGGGTCTACTACAGTACAGAGCATCATGTGACTTTCTTTAGGTCCTGGGTCTACTACAGTACAGAGCATCATGTGACTTTCTTTAGGTCCTGGGTCTACTACAGTACAGAGCATCATGTGACTTTCTTTAGGTCCTGGGTCTACTGCAGAGCATCATGTGACTTTCTTTAGGTCCTGGGTCTACTGCAGAGCATCATGTGACTTTCTTTAGGTCCTGGGTCTACTACAGAGCATCCTGGGAGCCTTTCTTTTGTGAGTTAAGTAAAAACACATGATGTGATTTCCTAACATGATGATTATCTAGAGTTTGATTAAATGAAACCTGAACTACAGAACCCAGTGGAGAAACTGTGCCACCACTGCTACAGTGGAGAAAGGGATATAGAGTATCAGACCAACACAAGCTGAGAGACCAACACAAGCTGAGCCTGGAGAGACCAACACAAGCTGAGCCTGGAGAGACCAACACAAGCTGAGCCTGGAGAGACCAACACAAGAGAGACCAACACAAGCTGAGCCTGGAGAGACCAACACAAGCTGAGCCTGGAGAGACCAACACAAGAGAGACCAACACAAACTGAGCCTGGAGAGACCAACACAAGAGAGACCAACACAAGCTGAGCCTGGAGAGACCAACACAAGCTGAGCCTGGAGAGACCAACACAAGCTGAGCCTGGAGAGACCAACACAAGCTGAGCCTGGAGAGACCAACACAAACTGAGCCTGGAGAGACCAACACAAGAGAGACCAACACAAGCTGAGCCTGGAGAGACCAACACAAGCTGAGCCTGGAGAGACCAACACAAGCTGAGCCTGGAGAGACCAACACAAGCTGAGCCTGGACAGACCAACACAAGCTGAGCCTGGAGAGACCAACACAAGCTGAGCCTGGAGAGACCAACACAAGAGAGACCAACACAAGCTGAGCCTGGAGAGACCAACACAAGCGCTCTCTTACCTAACTGTGTCTGCTCTTTCAATAATATGAATCCAGCATGTCCATAAACTGGAGCGCACATCATTATTATTATCATCATTATTCTTTTGCTCATGCAGGCAATGGCCTGAAGGTATGCAAATGTGTCTGAAGGTATGCAAATGTGCCTGAAGGTATGCAAATGTGCCTGAAGGTATGCAAATGTGTCTGAAGGTATGCAAATGTGCCTGAAGGTATGCAAATGTGTCTGAAGGTATGCAAATGTGCCTGAAGGTATGCAAATGTGCCTGAAGGTATGCAAATGTGTCTGAAGGTATGCAAATGTATCTGAAGGTATGCAAATGTGTCTGAAGGTATGCAAATGTGAAGGTATGCAAATGTGTCTGAATGTGTCTGAAGGTATGCAAATGTGCCTGAAGGTATGCAAATGTGTCTGAAGGTATGCAAATGTGCCTGAAGGTATGCAAATGTGTCTGAAGGTATGCAAATGTGCCTGAAGGTATGCAAATGTGCCTGAAGGTATGCAAATGTGCCTGAAGGTATGCAAATGTGCCTGAAGGTATGCAAATGTGCCTGAAGGTATGCAAATGTGCCTGCGAATGTGCCTGAAGGTATGCAAATGTGCCTGCGAATGTGCCTGAAGGTATGCAAATGTGCCTGAAGGTATGCAAATGTGCCTGCGAATGTGCCTGCTCAACACAGTGTGTGAGAAGTCAGACTGTAGGCTCACTTGTCTGGTGGTGTGATGGACTGAGACAGAAAACAGAGCCATTCATCGGCTAAATGACATGATGGCCCCGGGGGTCCCAGTGTGGCCCTGAAAATCTGTCTGCTTTTCACCCGGCGAAGAAATGAGCTGCGCCGTGCCTGGCAGCAGACTGCCCCACTGATCCACATCAACAGTGTATTGTCATGAATGCAGCCACATGATATGGCTGCATGGCCCCGAGTGCTCGTGTGTACATTGGCCGTTATACACAACAGTACTAA
Organism: Poromitra crassiceps; assembly: GCF_964638095.1. NCBI lineage: Eukaryota > Metazoa > Chordata > Actinopteri > Beryciformes > Melamphaidae > Poromitra > Poromitra crassiceps. Next base: position 3,198,080 of record NC_139625.1, read on the forward strand.
ACAGGGCCTGGCTGTATGGAAACAGGCTGGCCTGAGCTGGAAAGTGACTAAACAATAGGGATGTCACGATACTAGAATCCACACTGGATACCACGGGGAGGAAGGAATGACAAGAGGCATAGAAATAAACAAAGACAGATGGACAGACAGACGCTGCTCCATAATCTAGGCCTGATCAAGCTCATTCAAAACGTCTCCATAATCTAGGGCCTAATATCAGAATTAGGATCAGAATCAGAAAAACTTTATTGACCCCCGAGGGGAAATTGGGACATGATGCTACAGTTGCTCGTACTCAGGCATGGAAAAATATCAACATGAGCATCAAACATTATAAGAGTCATATAGGACTGTTCCATACAATGAAATAACATACACTAGAAGTTACATAGCCTGTTACAGTAAGTGTCACAAAAATATGTGCCGTCTCCATCAGTCATTCTCAAGTAGCCTTTAGTAAAGTGAAATGTCTGAGGTACTACTATTTCCTTATATACTGCAGAGGGAGTATAGTAGTAGTAGTAATAATAATAATACAATAATAGTACTACTACTACTACTACTAATAAAACTAATTAAAAACTCCATAATCTAGGGCTGTGCAATAAAATCGATACGGCAATATATCAATACTTGTTTACGCAATACTGTATCGATATTTCAGAAAAATATCGTGATATATCGCCATATCGATTTCTTTGCACATCCGTGTGTTCAGTGACACTACTTTTTTTAATCTCACGCGTTCAGTAGGACACTCAACACTCAGTAGTTTTGACTAAATTTGTCCACTAAGTCATCTATATAAAGTGATGTATTACACTACCTGGGTGGTACACAGCGTGTTGTATTTGAGCTCTATTTTAAATTTTTCAGTAAATTATGTACAGTATTGCAATATATCGCAATATGTATTGTATCGCAATGTATCGAGATACAATCGTATCGTGACCCATGTATCGTGAATACGTATGGTATCGTGAGGTCCTTGCCAATACCCAGCCCTACCATAATCTAGGCCTGATAAAACTCATTAAAAATGTTGCGCTTACACAGCAGATTAGCCCTGCTCTAGTCATCAGCCTATCACAACACAGCAGATTAGCCCTGCTCTAGTCATCAGCCTATCACAACACAGCAGATTAGCCCTGCTCTAGTCATCATCAGCCTATCACAACACAGCAGATTAGCCCTGCTCTAGTCATCAGCCTATCACAACACAGCAGATTAGCCCTGCTCTAGTCATCAGCCTATCACAACACAGCAGATTAGCCCTGCTCTAGTCATCATCAGCCTATCACAACAAAGCAGATTAGCCCTGTTCTAGTCATCATCAGCCTATCACAACACAGCAGATTAGCCCTGCTCTAGTCATCAGCCTATCACAACACAGCAGATTAGTAATAGCCCTGCTCTAGTCATCAGCCTATCACAACACAGCAGATTAGCCCTGCTCTAGTCATCAGCCTATCACAACACAGCAGATTAGCCCTGCTCTAGTCATCATCAGCCTATCACAACACAGCAGATTAGCCCTGCTCTAGTCATCAGCCTATCACAACACTGCAGATTAGTAATAGCCCTGCTCTAGTCATCAGCCTATCACAACACTTTTACCTTGTTGAAGCAACAGATCCCACCAATGATAGGGAGGGACAAATCAGGAAAGAGAAAGCACTGCTGGTATCGATACTGTAGCAAATGAGTAGTATTATATCATCTAAAAAAAAAATGGTATCGATACTTCTTATCACAAACTTACTAAACAGTACGGCCTCCATTTTCATGCTGGGAATACTTGTAAATGGGACTTTTGGGAAAACATTCCAGTGTGCTTTCTATTTTCTTCTATATCTCCAAATGCCTGCTCTCCAAGCCAAAAGCCACAGTGTGAGACATCAGCCACAGAGTGAGACATCAGCCACAGAGTGAGACATCAGCCACAGAGTGAGACATCAGCCACAGTGTGAGACATCAGCCACAGTGTGAGACATCAACCACAGTGTGAGACATCAGCCACAGTGTGAGACATCAGCCACAGAGTGAGACATCAGCCACAGAGTGAGACATCAGCCACAGAGTGAGACATCAGCCACAGTGTGAGACATCAGCCACAGTGTGAGACATCAACCACAGTGTGAGACATCAGCCACAGTGTGAGACATCAGCCACAGAGTGAGACATCAGCCACAGTGTGAGACATCAGCCACAGAGTGAGACATCAGCCACAGTGTGAGACATCAGCCACAGAGTGAGACATCAGCCACAGAGTGAGACATCAGCCACAGTGTGAGACATCAGCCACAGTGTGAGACATCAACCACAGAGTGAGACATCAGCCACAGTGTGAGACATCAGCCACAGTGTGAGACATCAGCCACAGAGTGAGACATCAGCCACAGAGTGAGACATCAGCCACAGTGTGAGACATCAGCCACAGTGTGAGACATCAACCACAGTGTGAGACATCAGCCACAGTGTGAGACATCAGCCACAGTGTGAGACATCAGCCACAGAGTGAGACATCAGCCACAGAGTGAGACATCAGCCACAGTGTGAGACATCAGCCACAGTGTGAGACATCAGCCACAGTGTGAGACATCAGCCACAGTGTGAGACATCAACCACAGTGTGAGACATCAGCCACAGTGTGAGACATCAACCACAGAGTGAGACATCAGCCACAGTGTGAGACATCAGCCACAGTGTGAGACATCAGCCACAGCGTGAGACATCAGCCACAGTGTGAGACATCAGCCACAGTGTGAGACATCAACCACAGTGTGAGACATCAGCCACAGTGTGAGACATCAGCCACAGAGTGAGACATCAGCCACAGTGTGAGACATCAACCACAGTGTGAGACATCAGCCACAGTGTGAGACATCAGCCACAGAGTGAGACATCAGCCACAGTGTGAGACATCAGCCACAGTGTGAGACATCAACCACAGTGTGAGACATCAGCCACAGTGTGAGACATCAGCCACAGAGTGAGACATCAGCCACAGAGTGAGACATCAGCCACAGTGTGAGACATCAGCCACAGTGTGAGACATCAGCCTCTCAGTGTGAGACATCAGCCACAGTGTGAGACATCAGCCACAGTGTGAGACATCAGCCTCTCAGTGTGAGACATCAGCCACAGTGTGAGACATCAGCCACAGAGTGAGACATCAGCCACAGTGTGAGACATCAGCCACAGTGTGAGACATCAGCCACAGAGTGAGACATCAGCCACAGTGTGAGACATCAGTCACAGTGTGAGACATCAGCCACAGTGTGAGACATCAGCCACAGTGTGAGACATCAGCCACAGTGTGAGACATCAGCCACAGAGTGAGACATCAGCCACAGTGTGAGACATCAGCCACAGAGTGAGACATCAGCCACAGAGTGAGACATCAGCCACAGTGTGAGACATCAACCACAGAGTGAGACATCAGCCACAGTGTGAGACATCAACCACAGAGTGAGACATCAGCCACAGTGTGAGACATCAGCCACAGAGTGAGACATCAGCCACAGTGTGAGACATCAACCACAGTGTGAGACATCAGCCACAGTGTGAGACATCAACCACAGTGTGAGACATCAGCCACAGTGTGAGACATCAACCACAGTGTGAGACATCAGCCACAGTGTGAGACATCAACCACAGAGTGAGACATCAACCACAGAGTGAGACATCAGCCACAGTGTGAGACATCAACCACAGTGTGAGACATCAGCCACAGTGTGAGACATCAACCACAGTGTGAGACATCAGCCACAGTGTGAGACATCAGCCACAGTGTGAGACATCAACCACAGAGTGAGACATCAGCCACAGTGTGAGACATCAGCCACAGTGTGAGACATCAGCCACAGTGTGAGACATCAACCACAGTGTGAGACATCAACCACAGTGTGAGACATCAACCACAGAGTGAGACATCAGCCACAGAGTGAGACATCAGCCACAGTGTGAGACATCAGCCACAGAGTGAGACATCAGCCACAGTGTGAGACATCAGCCACAGTGTGAGACATCAGCCACAGTGTGAGACATCAGCCACAGAGTGAGACATCAGCCACAGTGTGAGACATCAGCCACAGTGTGAGACATCAGCCACAGAGTGAGACATCAGCCACAGAGTGAGACATCAGCCACAGAGTGAGACATCAGCCACAGTGTGAGACATCAACCACAGTGTGAGACATCAGCCACAGTGTGAGACATCAGCCACAGTGTGAGACATCAACCACAGTGTGAGACATCAGCCACAGTGTGAGACATCAGCCACAGTGTGAGACATCAGCCACAGTGTGAGACATCAGCCACAGTGTGAGACATCAGCCACAGTGTGAGACATCAGCCACAGTGTGAGACATCAGCCACAGTGTGAGACATCAGCCACAGTGTGAGACATCAGCCACAGTGTGAGACATCAGCCACAGTGTGAGACATCAGCCACAGTGTGAGACATCAGCCACAGTGTGAGACATCAGCCACAGTGTGAGACATCAACCACAGTGTGAGACATCAGCCACAGTGTGAGACATCAGCCACAGAGTGAGACATCAGCCACAGTGTGAGACATCAGCCACAGTGTGAGACATCAGCCACAGTGTGAGACATCAGCCACAGTGTGAGACATCAGCCACAGTGTGAGACATCAGCCACAGAGGCTTGGAAAGGAGTGTGTGGTGTCACATTTCTTCAGACAAAAGATCCACACGTGCCCCCCGGG